>NW_026057589.1:5959925-6069112 GCF_023721935.1 Panthera uncia | reverse complement strand
TATATTAGGGCAACTTGCCCCAAATTCCATTGTATCCTTCTGCCCCAATCCTCACTACCACCTTGCCATCATTTTAAAAGAGCAAAGTCTTTATGCCCATTTACGGAGCAAGAGGAGTAGAAAATTAGGGCAACTTGCCCCAAATTCCATGGTTAGTAGGTACCAGAGCTGGCATTTGGCCTGAATCTTCCTGGTCAGAGTTCAAGTCCAGCCACCATGATAAGAGGGTTGCCTTTAGCGGCTGGGGGACCTGAGTTTCCTTTCTCATCCCGTTCTCACAAATTGTATGGCCTTGCATGAGGTCCTCAACCTCTCCCAGCCTCAGTCCTCAAACTCCAAAGGCAAATGGATCCAAGAGCCCTGCTCACACTATTGTGGGCATTTGGGCGAGGACTAAGGCATAGCCCGTGCACAGCACTTAGTAAGACCTCAAGGAAGCTTACCCACTGTTATTACTGTTTTCATTTTAAGAAGACTGTTCAAACCCTCACCCCTGGGCCTTGCTTAGATTCTGGGATACAGGAGGAGCAGGAACATCTTGTTCTTGTCCTAAGAAGATGCTGTGATAGCAGTTTTCTTTGATCCCTGATGAGCAGAGGTGCCAGCAACACTGGCAGCCCAGTCAGCTGCTGGCGACCCTCAGGCTTCCCAGATGCCTCAGGGCAGGCAGGCAGCCGTGAAGGCCTGGTCTGTGGAGTCTCCTAGGCTTGTGCTTCCCGAAAGGTCCCTAGCATGAAAGGGCTCACAGGTACTTCTGCCTAACTTCCCATTGGACATTGAGTTGGAGGAAAGTTTCCACCAAAGTTTGGGACACAGTCTCTAATGAACATCTCTGGACTTTCTTTGTCTTCAGTGGCTAACAAATGCCATTCTGTATACACAAATTATCCTGCTTCATCAACATTTAATACTTGGGAGAATGAATTATTTTCTTTCTCTTGCTAAGTATGGACTGGGAAAGCCCATATTAGATTTGATCAAAAAGACAGGATGCCGCCACAGGATCTGGTACCATGTGGATGGACAAGTTTTGTCATCAGAGCCCTCTGCTTTGAGGCAGGGGACTTGACATTGCCCCCGAACCTGCCTCAGAGCCTTCCCCAGGAAGGGGGTGGGGGTGACCTAATCCATGCAGATGTCAGCGACATGGAGTCTTATAGGTTTGGAGTCGGAAAGAGACGGATTCTTTCTGAGTTCATTGTCTTACTTGATGTGTGACTTTGGCAAATTACTACATACTTGCTTGTCCCCTTCTCCTCATCTGTAAGTCGGGATAATGACGCCTCTGTCATAGGGCAGTCGCACGTGCATAAGCACTAGGTAAAGGGTGACTTGCCTGTAATTGTTACCTCCAGAAAAACGTTCCACTTAGTTTTTTTTTTTTTTATTGTGATAAGGTATACATACCGTAAAATTTACCATTTTAACCGTTTTTAAATGGCATTTTAAGGTTCAGTGGCATTAAGTGTTCTGCATTTTTGTGCAATCACTACCACCAGGACGTTTTCGTCTTCCCGGACTGAACTCTGTACCCACTAAACGTGAACTCCCCTCTCAGCCCCTGGTAATCACTGTTCTACTTTCTGTCCTATATATTTGACTTTTCTAGGTACCTTTTATAAGTGGAATCATACAATCTTTTGTCTTTTTCTGTCTGGGTTATTTCACTTAGGTTAATGTCTTCAAGGTTCATTCGTGTTGAAGCATGTGTCAGAATGTCATTCCTTCTTTTTTTTATAGAAAAAAATGTTTAATGTTTATTTATTTTGAGAGAGAGAGAGAGATCATAAGTGAGGGAGGGACAGAGAGAGAGGGAGACACAGAAACCGAAGCAGGCTCCAGGCTCTGAGCTGTCAGCACGGAGCCCGATGTGGGACTCGAACTCACAAACCGTGAAATCGTGACCTGAACCGAAGTCAGAAGTTTAACCAACTGAGCCACCCAGGTGCCCCTGAATGCTTCGTTCTTAAGTTTCAGTGATATTCCATTATCTATGTAGGCTACATTTTGTTTATCTGTTCATCCATCAGTGGATGTTTGGGTTGTGTCTACCTTTTGGCTGTTGTGAATAATACTGCTATAACATGGGTGTACAAATAACTGTTTGAATCCCTGATTTCAATTATTTGGGATATATATCCAGACGTAGAACTTCTAGATCCAATGATAATTCTGTGTTTAATTTTTTGAGGAGCCGCCATACTGTTTTCTGTAACAGCTGCCTTATTTTATATCCCCACCAACAGTGCCCAAGGGTTCCAGTTTCTCCACATCCTCACCAACATTTATTGTTTTTTCTTTTTCTTTCTTTTTTTTTTTTTATTTTATTTTTTTTTATTTAAAAAAAATTTTTTTTTCAACGTTTTTTATTTATTTTTGGGACAGAGAGAGACAGAGCATGAACGGGGGAGGGGCAGAGAGAGAGGGAGACACAGAATCGGAAACAGGCTCCAGGCTCCGAGCCATCAGCCCAGAGCCCGACGCGGGGCTCGAACTCACGGACCGCGAGATCGTGACCTGGCTGAAGTCGGACGCTTAACCGACTGCGCCACCCAGGCGCCCCAGTCTTTTTCTTTCTTTCTTTCTTTCTTTCTTTCTTTCTTTCTTTCTTTTCTTTTCTTTTCTTTTCTTTTCTTTTCTTTTCTTTTCTTTCTATGGCCATCCCAATGGATGTGAAGTAGTAACTCATTTTGGTTTTGATTTGCATTTCCCTAATGATTAGCATAGGTGAGCATCTTTTCAAGTGCTTACTGACCATCTGTATATCTTCTTTGAAGAAGTGTCTGTTCAAATTGCCTCATTCAGTCTCACAAAGGAAAATATGTTCACCCAACATAGCAGTCACAGATTTCTAGCTATTAGTGTTTCCCTGATCCCAGTGTTGGTCCATTGATTCATTAAGCAAATTCTTCTTGAATGTTTGCTCTACTGCTGGCTGTGAGTGGAGTGTCGGGAACACTGATTGGAGGCTGATGTCGTGCCAGTCCTCAGGAAACCTCAGGATGGTGGGGAAAGCAGGAGGGGAGTTCTGTGAGAAAGCTGTATGTGGTTCCAATGGGCACAGAAGAGGAACCATCTGATTGCCTTTGAGTGGTCGGGGAATCACCCTGGGGGAGATGCTGAGGCTGGATCTTGAAGAATAAGGACAGTAAAAGAGAAGAAGGGAGAGTAGGCATTCCAGGCAGAGGAACAGCATGTGCAAAAGGTTGGAGGCAAGGAAAACACATTTTACCATGAGAATCCATGCCTAGGGATGTCCAGCAACTTTCCCACATGAGTGAATGCCACTGTTCGGCCTGAACTCAGGACTCCTGAGCTTTGGATCAAAGCTAATACAGTGTGGATTTCTATGCCAGTGAATACTCATTAAGAGAGTCATGTTCCATGCCCGCTTGTGCCTCCTCCAGCAGGCCTGGCTTAGGTTTCCTGCTGTTGCTGAGAGGCCCCCAAGCATGGGCTCCCGGCCCAGCTGGGTTGGGGGTCTTCCCAGAGATACTAAGGTGAGGAGCTGTGTGCTTAGGTGTGCCCTATTACTGAAAGCCATTGCTCTGCACAGTGGCAGCAAACTGTGAAATGGATTCATCACCAAGGTGTGGTTAGAGATGTGCTCACCTCAGAAACCTGACTCTGGGGAAAGAAAACCCAGACCAGATCCTGATTAGTGCTTCTGTCTATCTCTCCACCTCCAGCTCCTGGGATCCTACCACTCTGGGAAATTAAACAACAGAGTAGAGCTTCTGAGAGCAGGCACACATCTGATGATAGAATTGAAATTTAGTGTCTAATCAGGCACTGGTCTGGGCACGGGATCAAGAGGAAATGGATGGCTGAAGGTGCCCTCGGATGGATGGCCTTGACATAATCCAGGGATGGATTCTGGAAAAACGTTGTGCAACCTAGACTTTGTGTGTCCGTGGAAGACTGTCTCCTGTACCACGCAGAGCTCCCTGCCCCAGGGATTTCCTCAGCTGAAGAAACATCTCTCCAAAAGGCTTGCCCTCTTTCTAGGGTGGCCCACCTCCTGTGGCTGACTGCTGTGGGGGTCTAAGGGCCTGGCCCTCTCACTGTCCCAACTCAGGAAAGCTCTGAAGGAACCTCTTATCTTTGACATTCCTCGCGGAGTTGGCTGAGTCTCCCGCTGAGACCCCTGGAAGGAGGGCGTGGGGATTGCATGCACCCCTCACTCCCTGATTGCCAGTTTCCTAGAAGCAGTGGGAGCTCTGGTCACTGACATCTAAAAGCACATTGCCATGACACTCTCGGTGCCCTTTTCGGTGGCTTTGTCAGTCTCCTTGTAATTCACTTGTTGGAAACCTCCTCTGCCTCTTCATATGGTCTTTCTCTCTTGTTTGAGTTTCGAAGAGTCTTACTTCCCCTCTCCCTCAACTTCTAACTTAAGATGATGCGTATATCCACCCCCCGCCCCCCCTCTCCACTGCTAATCAGTGGCGCTCTTGTAAGCCAGGTTCCTGTCATGCATTTTTTGAACTTCTTGATTCTTCTCTGCAAGTTTCCTCATCTTTGAAATGAATAACAGGAAAAAGTAAATGTTCCATTTGATCCAAACACATTTACTCTTTTATTAAAAAGTCAATTCATTTTCATCGATCACCCACTATATGCCAGGCACTTTACTGTGTCACTTGTGGCTTTTAAAGGAATTGGAAGTGGTTTACCCCTATCTTCTTATCTGACTGTGTTATTTGTTTATGTCAACCCCACGTGTACTTGCATACCATCCCCCCTTTCCACTAGGTCAGACCCTGGGATTGGCAGCTGGAGAAACTTGGCTCGAGTTCCAGTTGTGCCATTTGCTACGTGGGTAACTTTCGGAAACGTGTCAAGTGTCTTTATTTTATTCTTCATATGTCACATGAGAAGCATAATAATTAGGTCTTCCCTAGGAAATAGGGAAAATAATGAAATAAAGCTTGTGAAATTGCCTAACAAAATGCTAGACACCAGTAGATACTCAAGAAAATATTACGAAACACGATTTTTAGTCAACGGAATCCAGTTTTTTGTGACCTCAGACCCAGGACAACCAATGAGCCTGCTTCCAGGTGCTGTGACTCCTGAGGGTCTATATAGATCTTGAGATCACAGAGCCACATGGACGGTGTCACCCCTGGCAGGGGGTTCGGGAAACAGCTATAGTTAACAGCTCTTGCTGCATAGATCATCCCACCAACAGGGGCAAAAATCACTTGGCCTTTTCTCACTGGCGGTGGTGAACACCGTTCTCCTCCTTATCCGTGTGTATTAGCTTCCGGTTGCTGCTGTAACAACTTACCACAAACTCAGTGGCTTGAAGTAATGCAAGTTTGTTACCCAACGGTTCCGTAGGTTTGAGGTCTGACGTGGATCTCACTGGGCTGACATCATGGTGTTGGCAGAGCAGTGTCCCCTCTGGAGGGTCCAGGGGAGAGTCTGTGTTCCTGCCTTTTCCAGCTTCTGGAGACAGCTCACACCCTTTCACTCACAGCTCCTTCCTCGATCTTACAGTCAGCAACTCTTGACTGAGATCTCATGCTGCTGCCGTCTTTAAGGTTCTGTTTCCTGCTCCCTTGTGATTATATTGAGCCTGTCCGGGTAACCCAGGATAATCTCCTGACCTCAAAGATTCTAACTTAACCACGTCTACAAAGTCGTTTTAGATGTGTAAATTGACGCATTCATAGGTTTTGAGGATTAGGATGTGGACATCTTTGGGAGACCATTATTCAGCCTACAACAAGTGAGGACACAGGCTCAGAGAAGGCAGAGATTTGACCAGGACCACACAGCAGCTGGTGGAGGTGTCAGAACTTGACGCTCGGCTCTGATCTGGGGTGTGAGGTGGTGGAGGCAGGGGGAAGGAATCAAAGATGAAGATAATGCCAACCGGCTCCGCACACTCATTTCCGGGATAGAAGGTTCCAGAGTTTGCTTCATAAGTAGAGAAAAAGGAGGGAGCAGGAGAATGTGAAATGATAAAGTCCAAGGAAAATAAACCTACATTACTTTCCACTGTTCTGTTGATGGATAGCAGCTCGGCTTTCTTGGTTTTACACTTGTGGACATAATCAGTTATCTGATAACTGCGACTGAGCCCCAGGATCCCACCAGGGCTCACCTGCAGGCCTAACAGCCTCCACGGAAGCGAGACACCCAGCGATACAACTATGGAATGTCAAACCCGCTGGCTTTGCAGATCCACCTACCCCCAAGCCCACCTGATCTGCTGAGATGCAGTCAGCTGGTGGCCAGAGAGACAGTGGCTGCTGGAGTTTGAGTTCTGGCTTTCTGCTACACAGCTCTACCTTCTACACCCCACATTTTCTCTTCTCAACTTCAGAGAAGCCGTGAGCATTTATCCTTGCATCTCTCCTTGTCACACGGTTGAAATGCCCACCCAGTTAGGTGTGATCCAACTCCCAGCTCTTCCTGTGGGACCTTGGCAGGATTCCTACTGTCCCCGGGTTGTCTCTCTTGGTTTCCTCTTTTATAAAATGGCATTGACAGTAGCTACCTTATACGGTTAACATGAAAATGAGTTCCAGGAGAATTAAATAAGGAAGCAGAGGGCTGGGCACAGGCCCAGCTGTCATGCACATCAGCCCCCTAGGGGCATCCAGGCAGCTAGGATTAGGTGGGCGAGGGGGGCAGACAGGAGGAAGCCGAGGCTCGTGCCACCTCCTGAGCACAGGTGTATGCACCTGCCAGGATGGCCACTGGTCACAGGAAGCTACATTACTCTATATTGCAATCTCTGTCCATCCTAAAATGCTCTGTGGATCCCCAGGGCAACAAAACTGTTCAAGGGCCTCTTAGAAAAAAGTGGGGCCAGGGCACGATGGTGGTATGAACTTGACAGCCCCACGTGCTCTTTCCTCCTCTGCAGGTTCTTAGTGTGTTATCAGCATCTCGCCCTCTCTGAAGACCCAGTGCCACAAAGAAGGTGTGACCGAGCCCTTTGCAAAGACTTCTGACCTCAGAGACCTTTTTTTCCTACACCATGCTGGTATTCTGAGGCTTTCTTGGCACTTGTTGGGGACACTGAGCCAGGTGTGCACCTGTCACTGCATCCTCCTGGGCCATAGGCGCCTTTTCATGCAAAGGCTGAGGCAATTCATCTTAGAAAATATTGAACAACCCCAGACTATATCAAAACCCATTCTTCATGCCCCTAGAGTTTCCCTTTCCATAAGCAGATAAATATAGCATAGGTGGCATAAAAACAGAATGACTGATGTGTCCGGCTGATTGGCCAGCTCCCTCTCTGCTGGTGTTTTCCTGCCAGGTGTTGGTAAAGCTCCCATTTGTCTGGGCCATACTCATTGCCTTGGGCAGTTCCTGGGTGCTCTGAGCCTCCTTGTCCTGGCCTTTTCTGTGTCTAGATTTTGGGGTGTCTCCCCCTGGCTGCTTGCGGAGAGGGCACAGAGGTTGGAGCTCTTCAATTCCCAGCTGACCTTGGGGATAAAATCTCCTTCGGCCCCTTCCCCGTCCCCAGCAGGAGGGGGGAGGGGAACAAATGCACCCTGGGCCACTTGCCCCATCACACGGTCTCCGCATTTATTGCTGAAAGCGCGGGGCCCGTACAGGCGGTCAGTCCATGCCCATGGCTGCCCCTGTGCACCTCTGCCGTCCCTCTGCCAGGCTGGCCTTTTCTCCCCGGTCTTAAATATTGCAACCCAGCCAAATGGCCCTCTCAGACCAAGATCAAAGACTTCCTTTATCCTGAAGTCTCCCTTCCTGCTTCTGCTGACCTTCCCCACCATCTTGTGGCTCCCCCCGCCTTTGGTCATGAGCTCTGTGCATGATGTTTTCTCTCCTACTGGGCCTTATGGGTTTTCTAAGTGCCTTTGGAGGACCACCTGGCCCCGGGAATTGATACCAGTGTTTTGTCTTCCAACTACTCTGGGGGAGACGAAGGTCACTGTCTTCATTTGATTAATGAAGATGCTGGGGTTGGAGATACTGAAGGATACGTCGAAGATAGTGATATTTTGGACGTGTCATGGTCTGAGTTGGACCCTCAATCTAACTGCAAGCTTCGAATCATCAGTTCTTCTTTTCTGAAATAGAACTTCACCAAAAAAACCGTCACTGCTTTTCCACATCATTCCTTTGCAGTAAGGAAAATTCAACTTCATTTCCTGTTTAAATGTCGTTATCAGGCTTGGGGCACCTGGGAGGCTTGGTCAGTTAAGCATCCGACTCTTGATTTCGGTTCCGGTCTTGATCTCACGATGGTGAGATGTAGCCCTGTGTTGGGCTCTGAGCTGGTGGTGCGGAGCCTGCTTGGGATTCTCTCTCTGCCTCTCCCCTGGTCACACACATGCATGCTCGCTCGCTCTCTCTCTCTCTCTCTCTCTCAAAATAACTAGACATTAAAAAAATAAATATCATTATCAGTCTCCTTGCAGTTGCTGTAGATGCAGGTGCTAAATAACAATACCCTGTGTGGATGGAGAGATCCTTAGGAAGTTCTCCCTTTCATATGTGCAACCAACCTGCTCCAACTTTTCTGACTAGAGGAGATTTCCAATCAGAAGCCTTCCTGGCCCGAGAGGTGTGTGACAAGCTGATGTCTGTTGGAAAGAGGACACCAGCAGCACTAAGGGGCCCTTCTGAGCAAACCAGAGTTCGCAAAACCATCCTCAGTTCTCCGGGAATGTTCTGAGACATAACGGACCAGGACACCAGTCCTTAGGCCACACTGCACACTGGTCCTGGTGGGACTTTAACAGGCCCTGAGCTCCGCGGAAGACCTGGCGTGTTTGGACACCTGGAGAGTCCGCTCCGAGCAGACTCTCGATTGTGTTTGGACAAAGCCCTGAAGGCTTTGAAGGCAGCTGGAGTCGGGAGTCACTGGACCCAGCTGGGAGGACCCACGTGTGGCCACCTTATCCTACCTTATCCTATGAGGGCAGTGGAAACACGTGCGGAAGCTCAGCCCAGGGGTCCTCGAAGGGTCTAGGAGACCAACAGATTAGGGGGTGCTCTGGACACGCTGGGCATTCCGGAGGGGGGGATAACTTCTTAGGTCCTCAGGCACTTTTGAAATTCTGAAATTCTAAAACTGAGACAACGTTGCCCCATTCTCCATACACCGTGGGAAGGAGACTTAAAAAGAGTCAAACCTTTGCAAACGCAGTCAAGCATCTGCTATTCACCAGGCTCTGCAAATTCATGATGTCAGGTGACAAATTGCTCCGTATGATACTGAATCTTATTATAAGTCTGGCAGACACAAACCACTAAGTGTTCACAGAGACGGGGAGAAGAAGGGACGCAAATCCTTTCCAGATTTCAGAACACCTGTGAGACTCCTGACCCTCCTACCACCCGGGGGCTTCTGGTTATTCCTTAATCAGTGCCCCAGCCCCTGCCCCGGCCCTGCCTGGTCCTCCTGTGGACCACGGCTTCAACGTGTTCCTTGTCTTGGATTCACTTTCAAAGGCAGTCCTGGGTTTCAGTCCTTGTTCTCTTACTCACAAACTGTGTGTCCCAGAGATAAGTGCTTAACCTCTTTGAATTCCTTTATTTTTATGTGAGATACACTTTATTGAGTTGTCTTACAAAGAAAACTTTTACTTGCAATAAATAAGGAGGTCACAGGGAGTGGCTTCCCAAGCTGTGACTCCCCCGAGAGAGGGTGAGTGGGTTCCTTCCGTTTAGAGTTAGGATGAATATTTAGGTAGGGGAGCCTTGTCATCCTGTGTCGAGGCAGGTGCGCCTTAAGGAAACATACCTAGACATACGTTGTGTGTTACATAAAGGAGGCTGAGGTTCCTCCTTGGGCAGAGGTTTTAGGATTATAATGAGGTAAAGGTAATTGCAGGTCATTCCAGAGGTTCACTCCATGGCCCATCTATGCAGGCGCGAGTCTGGTTTGGCTCAAAGGTCTGGGTGGTCTGGGCTGTCTGGGCTGGCAGGAGATTTTGTCAGGGAAGACCCCATCATCTGGGGGTGTATTCCAGTTTCATCTGAGTTAAAAGGAAAGCAGGAAAGAAGAGTTTAGGGGAAAATGTAAGACAAAAGTTAGTGAGGACAAGCAGGTGGGCCTTAAAGGCCAGGTCTTGGGGACTAGCTGGTGACAAATCCGTCCTCTGGTTCTATTCTGCTCCTCGTTCTTGAGGGGGATGGGGTGAAGGTCCATCTTCTGTAGCTACTTCCTGCCGGATGTGGGTGTCTGGGCACAGTCATAGGGACTGTTAGAGGAACAGATTCTCTCTCTCAGCCCGTTTTAATTTTTTTTTTTTCAACGTTTTTTAATTTATTTCTGGGACAGAGAGAGACAGAGCATGAACGGGGGAGGGGCAGAGAGAGAGGGAGACACAGAATCGGAAACAGGCTCCAGGCTCCGAGCCATCAGCCCAGAGCCTGACGCGGGGCTCGAACTCACGGACCGCGAGATCGTGACCTGGCTGAAGTCGGACGCTTAACCGACTGCGCCACCCAGGCGCCCCTCTCTCAGCTCGTTTTAGATGTGTGTGGAGGTCACCAGACTTAACCCCAAGCTGTTCTTATCCTTGTGTTACTGCCGTTTCTAACTTTGTGGCCTCCGTTTATTTGGATACAAATTGTAGCAAACAGTTAGCGTGTGAGGTCCTGTCAGTAGGAAGGGCAGTCTTTCCCTTGCTTCCCATCACTGTGATCCTGCTGACGTGTGCTGGCAGATGCGCTTTCCAAGGATGCTTTAGTGTCTTTATAACTTTTTGCATTTCTAGGGTCATTGTGACCAGGACTAACTAACCTCAGGAGGGTGTTCACTTTAAAACCAGACCAGGGTAGACAGAACTAGAACATTATCTATACTGCCACATACTGACAATAAGCTGTGACATTTATTACCGGACAGTCACAGAGAGGATGACTTGTAAATTTGAGAACCCTTATTTAATGAGGCTTCACTTGCCTGTGTCTCTAGAACAGAAGTTTCCCATCAGTGAGTGACCCACAGAAATATTTGTTGTCATCTGGTGCTGGTAGCATTTCCTCCTAAGCCTCTGGCATAGATGCCTTTTTACTCTGTTCTGTTGGACCTAAGGAATGAGTCTCTCTGTAGATTTGGGCAAATTCCTCTTCTCAAGGTCCCCCAATACCCTGAGGTTTCAACACCTGTTCCTGATGCATGCTTCCAGGACCCAAAGTGCTGTTACTTCCTTTGCCTCTGTGTGAAATACTTTTACAATCATGATTGTAAATCAAGATGAATGAATGGATGGGTTGGCAACGTTTTTTCATCAAGGGCTAGGAGGGACATATTTTAGGCTTTGAGGGCCATGCGGTCTCAGTCTCAATTACTCACCTCTGCCATCGCATTGCTAATGCAGCCACAGACCTTATATAAATAAATGGGTGTGGCTGTTCCAGTAAAACTTTATTCACATTAGCATGTGGGAAAGGGGGTGTGG
Source organism: Panthera uncia (assembly GCF_023721935.1). Taxonomy (NCBI): domain Eukaryota; kingdom Metazoa; phylum Chordata; class Mammalia; order Carnivora; family Felidae; genus Panthera; species Panthera uncia. Next base: position 6,057,710 of record NW_026057589.1, on the reverse strand, counting down.
ATTCAGCCTCAGTCTATCATTTGCTAATCCCTAAATTGGTGCATGTAAAGCACTTAGCATAGGGCCTGGCACAGTATAAGCCATGATAAGTAGTATATTGGTTGTTAGTATCATTAATATTATTTTTTACTATCAGTCATATTTGGGCAGAACAGAGCACAGTATCCAGGTCCCAGCAGGAATGGTGTGCATGAGGGTGGTAGAAATCCAGGAGAGTCTGTCAGATGATACAGAGACCATCCCACAACCGTTATGTGACATTATAGAGCACTCTGATGTTCTACGATTACTGGGGTGAGATAGAAGGGAGTGTTGGTGCAAAGCAAGGTAAACCTGTGTGTGTGTGTGTGTGTGTGTGTGTGTGTGTGTGTGTGTGTGTGTAATGGGGAGGGCACGAGAGAAGCAGAGTAAAATTCTCTGGCAGACAGATCTGTGTCCAGGTATAATGGAACTCCCTATCACCAGTCATCACCTGCATTTTTTACGTGTAACTGGCAGGCACAGGAAACCTACCACCACTAGAAGGGCCCTGACTGGAAGCACTTCCCTGAGATAATTACCGTCTCTTTGGTTTGAGCGTCACTGACAACCTTCCTGCAATGTCTCAGAGACCCCAGTTGGGGAGAGAGCAGAACGCCTCTGTGACTGGCCCATAGTGTAACTCTGGTCCTCTGGATCCCTCTTATCCAAGTTCTAGAACACTCTCTGGGAACTTTTCTCCTTGGCTTTCAGATGCACTGTATACCTATTTTTGCCAGAATCCTAGAGCTGGGGACTTCCCTGTGGAGGAGCTCAGAAAATGCACACAAGATGCTTGCATGATGATGTCATTAGCGGGGAGCAGAGATGCTGCTGTCCCCGGTACATGTGAGGGGCCTTCCCTGGGGCCACGTGCAGGTTCCAAACAGAAGGCCTGGAAGAGGAAAAATAGAGACCTTTCCTGACGGCCACAGATGCTGATCTGTATAGATAAAGCCTTGGGAAGGAACATTATCATCCAACAGTGATGCTGGAAAATTGCCCAGATATCAATTCCTGGATGAGTAAGCACAGATTCTCCGAGAGTGATTGAGCCAGCTTCTTGAAGATTCTAAAGCATTCAGCGTATTTTCAGCCAGGGTCTGAATTCATTCCCTTTGCAGCGGCAGAGGCTGAGGGTCATGCCAAATGGTGTGTGGCTTTCTATCCCGGGCCCAGAACCAGAAGCCACCCACCTAGTCCTGTGCTGTGACAGTGGCTTCTCCCTGCCCCTGAGGCATGCCCTGGGTGTCTGTCTGCTCAGCGTTCCAAGTGATGTCTGACTGTGCTTCTTATAGCCGTCCCTCCAGCCCTTAGACAGGTCTTGGCATGTGGGACTCTCAGCAAATAATTACTCAATGACTGAACAGCCATAAAGGCAAGTTCTCCTGGGCGATACAACCAGTGGAATGGATGGGCCCACTGTCCTTGAAGAGGGTTAAATCTCTGTGGCTTCTATGACCAAGGACTACAGAGTAGCTGAAGAGAAAGAGGCAGAACATTTGAATATAACTCACAAAAGCTGTTCAAAGAACAAGTCTCAGGCAGGGGTCTCCTAGCAGCAGATTCTGATCGCAAGTGGTTGACCTTGGAGGTGATCAGGGAAGCACCAGAAGGCGAGAGAAGCATGACAGGGCAAGAAGGAAGACAATTCCTGTCTGTGAAGAGCGAGCAGGCTCTGAGCCCGGCCACTCCACCCCGATGGGGTCTCTGGGAGACGCTGGAGTTGTCCTATCCAGGGTTCAGAGCTGAGGTATGGATTCACGCACCCACACTCACGTGGGTGGAGAGCTCTCCCCCAGGGGTCAACTCCCCAGTGCACTGGCCTGACCAGAGCAGAGCCACACTCCTGCAGCATGAGAAAGTTCTGCTGTGGTGTCTGTAGAAGTGAGTGCCTAGAGGGGGTGCAGGTGGGCACTGACCTCTGTTCTCTTCCTCCTCCTCTTAATAAGTTAGGAAACTGAGGCTCAAAGTAGTTCAGGGACTTGCTGATAAGCAGCCATGCTGGGATGGATTTTCGCTGGTAAGTGGCCAGCCTGGGAGTCAAGTGCAGCTCCGTGTGACTGCAGAACAGGGCACACAGCACTTCTGGCGTCTCACCGCTTTCCCCGAGGACAGCACGGGGTGACAGGGTCCCACAGCAGGAGCCTCTTGGCATTTTTCTAGGATATTACTGCGCTGGTCTATTCCCTTATAATATTCTCCCTTCTTCTGTTCAGAGCAGTTAACTTTGCCTCATTATTATTTCATTGGGCTGAGCTTTAGTGAAACATAGCCTTTAATTTGTTTATTTAACATTCCTGGTCTGCACTTGCTGATAGAGTATGACTGATTAATTAATTAATTGTAGACTGCCGTGGTGCATCCTGGATTGTGACACTATTTCAGACCCTGATGGGAACTCCAGCAGAGGCAGGTGGTGGTGGACATGGGTCACGGGGCCCTGGCCTGAAGGAAAAGTGGGGTGAGGGGCAGGCTGGCCTCCCTCAGCCCTGCCGTGCCAAGTTCTGAGGCCACCCAGGCCTGGCGGAGGCGAGGAGCAGGCCGGCAGCCTCAGCCCCTGACATCCACAACACAGACCCACCATGTTTCTCTGTACGACATTTCTGGTTGTATCTGGGGGACATGGGATTGGCTTTGGATGCCTCTGTCTTTCTGCTAAATTGGCCCAGAAGTTCCGGAGGAATGGTTCCAAACGTGGGGCATGTCGGAAATGGTGCTAGTTCTAATGGGCTTGGCTGGGACAGGGAGGAGCCCCAGGGGGCCTCGTCTACTCGTCGCAGCAGTCTTGCCAAGTCAAGTGCTCCAGAGCTAGATCTCAGGCACTCTCCTCCTGTTTGAGATCAAGGCTCTGCCGACCTCCTAGAATTGGTCTCAAAGGATGCTGGCCTTTCTCTCATTCGGTCACCATGTCTTGGCCCTAGACCCATGGTCTTAGGATTTAAGTTTTGCCCACCAGGGTGTGCATTATTGGCTTTTTCTTGTACCACCATGACAGTAATTAACTTCCATTCATTCTAAATTCAGAGTGTTGTTTTGTTTTGTTTTGTTTTAAATTTTTTTTTTTCAACCTTTTTTATTTATTTTTGGGACAGAGAGAGACAGAGCATGAACGGGGGAGGGGCAGAGAGAGAGGGAGACACAGAATCGGAAACAGGCTCCAGGCTCCGAGCCATCAGCCCAGAGCCTGACGCGGGGCTCGAACTCACGGACCGCGAGATCGTGACCTGGCTGAAGTCGGACGCTTAACCGACTGCGCCACCCAGGCGCCCCTGTTTTGTTTTGTTTTTAATGCTTGTTGTATTCCAGACTGTCTTCTAGACACTGGGGCACAGATGTGGCTCCTGGCTTCATGGGCCTTACTCTCTTCCACCTGGGAGCTCTGCTTAGGTTTGACTCCCTCTACAGCCTTCCTACATTGCCCGGCCAAACTGGGTGGGTTTTTTTCTCTCTCATGTTTGTTTAAGGTGTCTCCCATGTGCTAAATATGTTACCTCCTTCGATTTCCACCATAGTCTGCAAGAAGGACTTACTATTTATTTGACTGTGTGGGAAATGGAGGCACCAAGAGGCAGAGTGACATCTGCAGAGCTAGGAGGTGTCTGGGTTGGTGCCCGAGCCCAGTAATTGCACTTCAAGTCCAGGGCCCAGCCTACCCAGCTTGGCCACTCACTTCCTGCCGCCTCTCTCTGGTCTGCCCTGCTGCTGGTGAAATGGCTGTGAACCACTGGGTTGTGCTGGGGGTGTTTCTCCCAGGATTGGGAAAAACAGAAGCTCTTGTAAAACTGCATTTAGTGATCCCATAATTACCTTTGCCCTGGGAAGGAAGATAATGCCGAACGAGACAGATTTTTCTAGGACACAAATTCTCCCTTGGACCTGCCCCAGCTACTCAGCATGTCCTGCCTATTGGGATATGCCAGGCCAGTTTCAGATTATAGCGCAGCCCTGCAGGGACTCTGGCTTCTCCCGCTGGCCTGGTTTGTCTATGGATGCAGTGCCCATAATGCTACAATAAATACTTGTCCAAGAAGAAATCAAAATGAATGGATAAACTGCATTCAGGATTTGGGTTTGTCTCTCTTGCAACCGGGGGCCAGGGCCAGGGGGCTTGGGCAAGTCACTTCACTTCCTTGAGTGAAGTGATTTGTCAGCTATCAAATGGAATTTGTAACGTATACAGGGTTGTTATAAAGATTAGGTGAAATAATATAGAAATGTCTGGCTCAGTTTTTGGTGGAGAGTAGGTGCTTCCCCAAAGTTAGCCCACCCCTCCCCCCACAGTGAGGTTCAAAGATGGACAGGCTTTCAGATTAGTTGTGTGATCGTCAGTCCTCGGGCATCTTAGTTTTTTGTTTTGTTTTGTTTTTTTAATTTTTTTTTAACATTTATTTATTTTTGAGAGAGAGAGAGAGACAGAGAGAAAGAACATGAGTAGGGGAGGGGCAGAGAGAGAGGGAGACACAGAATCCAAAGCAGGCTCCAGGCTCTAAGCTGTCAGCATAGAGCCGGACACAGGGCTCTATCTCACAAACTGAGATATCGTGACCTGAGCCAAAGTTGGATGCTTAACTGACTGAGTCACCCAGGAGCCCCAATTTTTTAAAAATATTTGTTTATTTTTGAGAGAGACAGAGACAGAGAGCGTGAGTGTGGGAGGGGCAGAGAGAGAGAGAGAGAGAGAGAGAGAGAGAGAGAGAGGGAAAGAGAGATAGAGCAAGCAAGGGAGGGGCAGCAAGAGAGAGGGAGACACAGAATCTGAAGCAGGCTCCAGGCTCTGAGCTGTCAGCACAGAGCCTGACGCAGGGCTTGAACTCACAAACCGTGAGACCATGACCTGAGCTGAAGTCAGACGCTTAACCGACTGAGCCAGCCAAGTGCCCCTTTTATCCCCCTAACTGAACCCTCCTGGAAATGGAGAGATGCCGTTTCAGATGTTTCCACCACCCCAGCAATTCCAGAAACCATGTGCCTTATGTATTCTCAGCTTTCTTATCCGTGAAATGGGGACACAGGTCTTTCACCTAGAGAGTTCCACAGGCAGCATGGAAGCTTTCACCCACCTCTCAGGACCCTGGAAAGAATGAGTGAGGATTTGTTTCCAGTGTGCCGGGCAGAAGGAGGATGGCAATTAGGAGGGATTAATTGTGATTACGTGTTTATCCGTGAGATCTGACCTAGGAGTGTGTCTCTTCAAACAGTAGTGTTTAGCAGTGCTCAGTTAGGCAAAAAACCACCATCTGCTTCTTGGGTTTCAACGGACTAAGGCTGGGGGAGGGCCGCTGCTCTCTCAGCCTCACAAATGGACTTTGCTATGTTGTCACCTTGTTTCACTTTGCAGAAACTTCAAGGTGGCTCAAGGACCAAATAGTCTGTCTTCTGCTTTTTGGGTGAAGAGTGGGGAGGAATTTCTTCCAAAGCATGGACAGGGACTTATGTGGAGGACCCAGTAGGTCCTAAGAAAATGTTAAGGCTTTTCTTTCTTTTTTTTTTTTTTTTGTTTTGTCGTTGAAGTTTAGAGAAAAGGTAGCTGATTTGCTTTGAGGCTTCTCTGTTAAGGTGAAAAAGTACAAGGAAAATATTTGTTGACTAGAGTCGATTCAAAGCATCCAATTGTCTTTTAAGCAGCGAAGATTTAGAGATGGTCAGTGGTGGGAAAGGTGTGGCAGGAGCCAAGGTGGTGGGGAACTAATGGAACCCAAGGGCAAGTGAGAGGGACCCATCTTGGACGTAACAGAGATGTCAGACATGGACAAAGGAAGGACCAGAAGCCAAATGGCCTACTTCGGCAGGGTGGTGGGAGGTTACTTTCTGGAAGCAGCATGGATTCTGATAGAAAGCTATAAGCACATAGGCGCATAGAGAGGTTGTTCTGCCATCAAAGGCTCTGGGCTCAGAGATCCGAGGAATGGTCTGGCTGTGGGGACTGGTGGATACACAGGCTGGCTCAGAGACAGGCTGGACAGAAGGCCCCGCATCCCAGTTTCTGCCTTGTCATTTTGTACTTGGGCCACCTGGAGCTGGTTGCTCTCCCTCCTAAGGCCTTAGTGTCTTACACTGAAGCCTAAATCTTGAAAATCAACATGAAGAGATTGACCCTGGCTCCATTGTAATTTCAGTGTCTCCCTTTTTCCCGATTTCTTGAAAATCATCTCACATGGCCAGTGGCCTCTGGATATAAAATAAGGAAGCCCTGTGGCCCACAGGTGTGAGTGGCTGCTGTTGTCCTTACCCTCCGCACGGAGGACTGACTGCGAGTCTGCATCAGAAGGTGACAGCATGAGACTGTCTGCCGGGAAAAATGAGCCAAACAGCTTTCGTCTTCCTGTAATCTTTAAACTGAGATCTGACATCCTGCCATGAAGGTAGGTACAAGCCTCAGCTGCTCCCGTCGCAAATGGTTCCTTATAAACAAGGAGAAAGCCTCTGAAAACCCTACTGTCATAGGCAGAATAATGAATGGTCCCCGAAGAGGTCCGTCTACGTCCTCATCCTTGGGAATGGTAGATATGCTGCCTTATGTGGCAAAGGGGAATTCGAGTTGCAGACGACATTAGGGTTGCTAGTCAGCTCTTTGACAGGGAGATGATGTTGGATCATCTAGGTGGGCCCAGTGTAAGCACCAGGGTCCCTAAGACAGCAGAGGGAACAGAGATCGCTATGTAGCACACGAGAAGAACTTGACCCAATTTTGCTGGCTTTGAAGATGGAAGAAGGGAGCCATGATCCATTTGTGTGACTTCTAGAAGCTGGAAAAGGTGAGGAAACAGCGTCTGCCCTAGAGCCTCCAGAAAGGAACATAGCCCTGCTGACACCTTGATGTCAGCCCGGTGAGACCTGTGTTAGGCTAATCCACAGAACTGTAAAAGGATACATTTGCGTTGTTTGAAACTACCACATTTGTGACAACGTGTTGCAGCAGCAATAGAAAACTCAACCTACCTACCACCTCTAATTTTCCTGCCTGAACTCCAGCGGGCCTGTCACTCATGTGTTTCCACTTTCATGCAAACATTCGTTCACTCCTGCCTACACGTATTTACTCATGTATGCCTAAACCTTAAGTTCCTAATTTTTGTAAATGGTTGTTAATAGTAGAAAGTATTTTATAGAGTCTTTTTAAAGATGACATTAAATGAAACAAATACAAGGCTTGGCACATGGATGGGCGTAGTGCAGCACTCATAATGTCAGCTGTCTCTGTCATCGTTATTATTTCTTTTCCTGCCGTGCAGTCAGATAGCATAACCTGGGCCCCAGGTAAACCGCGCCAGGTTCCTGGATGGTGTCTGGGTGGGAGAAAGGGTTGGACAAGTGTTGAAGGGGGTTCCCTCGAAGCGCCACTCTGACTGCTGCCATCTCTACCTACAAGACAGCTGCCAGATGTGGTCTTTTACTTAGGCTCATGGCTGCCCTTACGTGGAATCAGGGTCCGGTTATTAGGGAGATGGGACATTGGATTTTAGTAGGAAATTACCCACAGTTGGTCAAGGCTTTGGAAGCAAAGGAAGGAAGGATACACGTGGGAGGATCATATGTACCATATCTTTTATATGTGTTCTTCCATGTAACCCCGTGGCCGCCCTACGACGTCCTAGTCTTATCCCTATTTCAGTTTGGTAAAACAGAGACCCAAGATCAAATTACTTACAGGAGGCAAAGAAAAAGTGAACCAGTGGACATTGGATTTCAAGTCCATACCCCTTCCATCTTCCACGGCCTTGTCTTCAATATGGGGTGTTGCAGATTGAAACCCAGAAGACTGAAAACCTCACTTCTCCCCATGTGTTCATTCTCTGGCTTGACTGAGAAAGGAGATATTTCCCTCGACAAGACACTGGCTGGTTTCATCTGGCCTTTCCAACACCTCCCTTTCAGTGCTATGGGAATAGTGTTGCCTTTAGCCCCCACATCATCCGGGTCCCCGGGCTGGTGCAGCCAATGGGAGGCTTCATGTGCAGAGCTAACGCAAACACAGCAGTCACCATTGGAGCAAGTCTTTGAAAAAACACATTTTTCTTCATCTGTGTCTCTTGAGAAACTGCATGTCCTGCTAACCTTTCCTTTGCTGCTTCTCTGGGCTGCAGGGGACTGCCCACAGCACCACCTTGCTCAACCTGTTTCCTCTTGCCAAAGCGTTTCTTGCATCACTGATGCCCGTCGAGCTTTTCTGTTCACACGTCACACTTCAAGACAACTTCTTGCTTCCTCGGTGCCCCATGGACAGCTAACCCCATCCTGTACGAGTAAACTGTCACAGAAAAACGCTTGGGGTGGCTGAGACATAGACAGGGGGTCCTCACTGGAAAGTCTACCTGTCTCAGCCTAGACCTGTCATCAGTTGACCTAATTGAAATTGAGGCACATTAATAATAAGATAAACAATGGGCCAGCACATAAAAGGGAGACTTTAGCTATCATTTAGAAATAATTAAATAAACACTAGCTTAATGATTAGGCTCAGTATCTGAAGCAAAATCTCTTAGAAATAGTTGTGCTTATAGATGCCCAAGGGTGACTGACGACAGAAGAGAGCCACTGTGTGTCTCTGGGATCGCACAAGGAGGCATAGCAAGGGCTTTGTGATGCCCTCTCCTTTCCTAAGTCACTGTGGGAAAGCCATTTGGAGCTGACCAATAGCACTTTAACCAAAGCACTAGAAATATACCTGTGACTTCACCACTGCAGGAACTCTCATCCAAGTAGAGGTTTCCCCGGCACGGGCTTGGGGAAGTCCACTCCTAAGTTAGGATGGCATCCTGAATCGATGTCTCTAATGAGCCTTTGTTCACACCGGCAGGGTGGCCGTGATGATTACATAAGATGGGGTGTGTGCACCCACTTTGGAAGTTTCTCCATACCCTCACCCTCCATTGCATGCCTTGTCAGCGTCTCCTCCACGAGGACAGTTAGGTGTTCGGTAGTTTTCCCTGGATCCTTCTCTGCGTGTTTATTTTTCACGCGGCTGAGACAGACTTCCAAAGAACAGAATGGGCAAAATAAAGTTGACTTGACTAAGCACTTGCTATCAGTGAGGCATTGCACCAAGGGCTCTATCATCATCTGATTGTTTCCTGCAGGCAATGCCATTATATCAAGTTTACAGATAGGAGACTAAAGCTTGTGGAGAGTACCCTGCTTGAGTATAGGCAGCTAGTAAATCTAGAGCCAGGATTCAACCCCGATCAGTTTGACTTTGAAAGAAATCCATGTCATTTTCACTATATAAAGGAGAAACCTCCAATAATGCACATTTTTACCCTTATAAGATAAGACTTAGAAAATGGATGTTTCCTATTATGCCCTGGAGGCAGTATAAAATCCTGCTGTGCTTTACAAGTCCTCAGATGAATATTAAATTGAGTTTGATTAAAACTTTGTTCAAAAAAAAAAAAACAAAACCCATTGCCATGTTCCAACATTGAAAGCTAGAATTCCTAGAATAGCTGGTGCCTTCCCATCAAATAAGAGCATTCAGTGGAGACGAGCATTAAGGTCCTGGGCATTCCGGACAAAAGAGTTTTCTCTGTGATGAATATGGGGAACATGAGACAGAGAAGAGCTCACAGACTGTGTTTTGAGAGCCTCTGGGAACGTAGTGATGACTAGTTCCTGATGATGGGTGACGGTTGACTTCCGGTCTTCTGTTCACACTGATGCATGAGTCATGGTGACAGTAGAAGGAGCCCTAACCCACTGGTAGCCTCCTCTCCTACACTGGGCTTCTTGCTTGATAAGGAGGAGGCTTGAGTTCATCCGTCCATGAGTCGAAAGACCTTCTCTTGTTTGTGTCTGTTACGTCCACTGCCAGTTCCCTCCTTTCCCAGGAAGGAACAGCGAAGGGATTATATGCCCACGTATCACTTCATTTACTCAACACAGATCCCCCAGGCTAGGAGTTATTTCACCCAACGTCTAGATAAGGAAACTGGGGCTCTGGAGATTTAAATGACTCATCAAAAGTCAGGAATCCTGTGGGTGGTGAGGCCAAGCCTGAAGTCCAGGCATCTCCTACCCTGGCAGAAGCTGGGGTTTTGCAAAGGCCCCGGCTCTCAGCGTGGAGCGCCAGCCTCCAGGGAACTCCGCCTGGTGGGCACGGCCTCCGATGGCGTGTCCTTGCTCTGCCTCCAGCCCCTGACTTCTGCATCCTTGAGAGAAGGAGGCTGTTACTTGTACCATTCAGAATTTCACTTATTAAAAAAAAATAGTGTTCTTTCCCTCAAACTGTATAAATAAGGCAAAGAGGGTTGAAAGATGGAACGTTAACCAAATAAACACCTCAGAAATAAATTAACATTTTATATTGCGCTTCATTTCAGTTTCATGAGCTCCAACATAGCCCTTCAAGTGATTAATGTTTTCTTCATGAACTGTAACTAAACCCAAGTAAGACCTCGCTCTTTTCTCTGAAACGTCTTCTTAGGAGATTGAGGGTCATTCATTTCTAAAAGTAACCCTTTGAAACCTGCGGTGGGCAGCTCAGGGTTGTGGGGATAGTGTGGGCTTTGGTGTCAGGCAGTTCTAGGGCTTGGGTCTCAGTGCTGTGATTTTCTAACTGTGCGGTTCTGAAAGAATGAGCCTTGGTTTCACATTATAATCTGGGGATATTAATGGTAACAAAGAATTATCCAGGGGCACTTGGTGGCTCAGTTGGTTAAGTGTCCAGCTCTTGATTTCAGCTCAGGTCATGATCTCATGGTTTGTGAGTTCAAGCCCTGCATCAGGCTCTGTGCTGTCAGCACAGAGGGGGATTCTCTCTCTCTCCCTCTCTCCCTGCCCGTCCCCCAGTCTTTCTCTCTCTCTCTTTCTCTCTCTCTCAAAACAAATAAATAAGCATTGAAAAAAAAAAAAAGAATGATCCAACCCCAAGTGTCAACAGCATGGAGGTTGGGAAACTCAACTGGGAATTGGCTCTAAGTCTCCATATAAGAAAAGCAGTTATCTTGCTGCAATGACCATGAAAAGAGGCTATTTGGAGGTGACTTGAGAAGACCACATTGAGAAGAAGCCTTAAAATCCCTGGAGAGAGCCAGAAAAGCCCAGTCAACCTATCACCCCAGCTGAGCCCAGCCCACAACTCCCAATGAGCAAATCACTATCAAGATTGGCAAAAAAAAATGCCCAGCTGAACCCAACCCAAGTTATAAAACCATGAGCAAAATTAAAATGGTTTTGTTTGTTCTGGGGTCACTAAGTTTTAGAATGGTGTGTTATATGTCAGTAGATAAGGGAAACATCAGAATCCATTAGAGAAACTATAGCATCTCAACCAACATCAAATCAGTAGGGGATGCCGTGGTGCCTCTTCAGGACTCGGGCTCTCACCCCCCAGCTGCTGGTAGCCTTGCTGGCTGACAGTTCTCTGCTGAGCACCTCTCCAGAACTTGCCTTCCCCTGCAGAGTCACCTCACCTGAACTCACAGTCCCTTCCCTGGGGCAGCCGGCAGGACATGGCTAGTCCATGCACAGGAAGAAAGTCCTGGTGCCTCTGCCTTACAGCAGAACAACAACGAAGGGTCATCCCGGCTCTAGAGGTCCCCAGGGCTGCTGCGAGACTCTGCCTGTTAAACACGTCCCTCCGCCAGCCCCAGCTTCCTTCACCCCCTGCAGGTCTTCACCTTGAGGAAACTGGTCAAGAATCTTCCGCATGCAAATCTCCGTCTCAGAGTCTGTTTCCTGGGGAACCTGACCTGGAATGCCTTCCTTCCTCCCTTCTTGAAGTTTTTGTCTTCAGACTTGCAGGACACAGGGTAATTTAGCCGAGAGCACCACCCTTGGACGCAGACTCAAGCCATGGCTTCGGCTCCATTACTGGTTTGTGCTCTCTCTTAAGGCTCAGTTGCCTCAACGATAAATAAGCAAGAATCCTTGCCCTGAACCCAAAGAGAGATTCAAAAGTTTAACTGTAACTCTGGGAAACATATAAATAGCAGAGAGATACAGGGAAACATATTAATCTTTACTAGAAATGCAAGAAGTGCAAATTAAATCCACCTTGAGATACCATTTTACACTGACTAAATTAGCAGAACAAAGTAAAAATAAATTCAAATACACATTGCTGGTGACATTATGGTGAATATGGGGTTCTCTTAATCTGCCAGTTGAAACAGAAGTTTCTTAATGCTGGAAGAAAGCACTATGGCAACACATAGTCGAAGCTGTAAATGTGTCTCTGCCCTCTGGCCCGTTAATATGGATGTGTCTGCTCAAATTTGTGTAACAGAAGATTTGGGATTTAAACTCTGATCTCCTAAATTTTTACTAGCCTGAAAAACATACCTGTGAGTAAATAAATATGTAGTGGATAACCAGAAGCTAGAATGTAGAGTTGGAGTATTGGGAGGGTATATGTTGTGTAAGAAAAAAGAGCAGTCTTGAATATTTACAGTATTTCTCAAAGCTTGCTCTTCTGACTATCAATAATCCAAAGTGCCTAGGACATTACTGATAGGTGCAATCCTGAGCCTGACCCCAAATCTCAACAAGCAGAGTTGATGTGAGTTGGGCCTGGGGTCATACATTTTGAGTAGATTCTGCAGGTGTCCTTGTATCTCCCAAGCGTGATGGTCCTATATCAAGACCGTTCCCTTATGCCTTTATGAGGGGTATAGAATTAGGAGACATATTATCTTTTTCAAATTTTCTGTATTTTCATAATCTTTAGGTGAAAAAAATTATAATTTTCCTTGAGCGCTCCAGAGAAAAGTCATTTTAATTTCAGCTGTCTTAATAGTCCCCCATTAAGTACATAGCTTAACCTCATCTATGCAGGTGGGTTAAATATCAAGAGAGAAAAGCCTTACACTAAGGAAAGGTCATTCTTATCATTATTAACCGTCCTGGTAATAGATATTTATGATGTGTATAAGAATCGCCCATTATTAGCCATCCCAAAATTGCCTTGGGTTCTGCATGGAGCACGCTTCTGGTTCCCGGCTTGGGAGGTTGGGATGGCTGATAGGTGGTTGGAGATCTGTCCCTGGCTTTAGGGAGAGCTTTTCTGCATGTCGAAACAGAGACATTCATTCCCAAAGTTTAAAAACACTGTGGCCTTAATCTGCAGAGGGGAACCACACGTGCGAGACAGGCATACTTCAGAGTGGAATAGGGAAGACAGGCGGAAACATTATCTTTTGACCATGTCACCCCCTCCTTGCCTTGTGGAGTCATTAGCACAGCTAAAATAACTGTCATAAAACTAATATATATTTCTGCCTCAAGAGCTGACTTCTGTGACTATTTAACCATGAGCTAACCCAGCAGACTTTCTGATCTCTTGAAGAACATGCTTTTCTGGCTCTATCAGAAACAGTTTGAACTTCAAGTTCTATATTAGAAGGATATTGGTTAGGGAGATTTTTCAAAGGTGAGCCCTCAACGCCAGTGTTTGTGCACCTCATTTCCAGGCCAGTTATCGATTGGAAGGAGCGAAAGAGGATTAGAAGGCAGACACGCATGCACATACTCACACGTACACACACACACACACACACACACACGCATGCACACATACACGTGCGTGCACACCGTGAGAGATCCTCACAATGGCAAATAATTAATACAGTGAAGAAATACTACCAGGTTACAGAAGGCAAATATTGATGCTGATGAAGTCCAATGAGAGAGGCAGGGACTTCCTCTTCTGTCTCTTGTGTCTGCAGAAGATGAAACAAAAATCTGTCCTTGTTTTCATGTGAGCTGGGGCCAGGTCACGGGGGAGCTGAATGACTATAGGGACTGTGAGTTCAAATGAAGTTGTGTAAACCTTGGAGTCCAGAGAAGTCTCCAAGGTTTTAGTTCTCCTAACAAAAGCTAGAGTGGCTCTAAAAGGACATTCTGATTAAGAGTGATACCTAAGATTGAGATCTCACCAAGTGGATTAAGATAAGGAAATGAAAAAGATGGAAAAGGGTCTTCAACATGATCTCAGGCTTTATTTCCTTTAAATCTTGCCCTATTTGTACGAGCATTTAAACACTGCCTCTAACGCTGCTGGTTAAGATAGCTCTGATGACGTGTCATGAACAAAATCACAATTTGCCTTTCATATTAAACTATATACTTGATTGACAAAAGTCCTCAAGATTATTTTTTGAATTTCTGGTAAAATGTCAACCTAGTGATTTAGACCATGGATCTCGTAAGTAAGACCCTGCTGCTCATCTGAAAACCTCCCCCTTCCAAACTGGCAGTAATCATGGTAGAGTAGGGCTGAACCCTTTGGGTCATTTAGCTCTACGTACATGTGTGTATGTCTTCTCCTCCTTCTCAGAGAATTCGGTGTTATTTATAAATGTAGATTACTATGATACAGAATTCTGAAAACATAAATTCTAACTGAATACAAACATCTGTTAAAATGAGGGGGATATGAGGATCACTTATTGACTTTTTTTCTGTGCGTGGGTATATATTTGAAATGTTTTCCCACCAGAAACACATAGCAGAGAAATTATCTGGACCAAGACATACGTAAATGTATGGTAGGCGTGTGTGTGTATGTGTGGGTATCTCTCAGGTAACAGATGATAGATGTTGTATAAGGATCAGCAAACTTTTCTGTAAAGGGCCAGCTGGTAAATATCTTCAGCTTGGCAGGCCATATGGTGGTCTCCGTTGTATCTACTCAAGTCTGCCACGATAGCAGAAAAGCATCCATAGACAATACATTAACGATCGGATGTGGTTGTATTCTAATAAAACTTTATTCACAAAAACAGGTGGTGGGCCAGAACTGGCCAAAGTTTGCCAATCCCTGGAGAATAGATGAAGCGGTGTATCGTTCGCATTGTCTTTTCACACTCATGTTGCTAAAGGAGAACCTGAGACCCAGAGAAGTGAAGTGATTTACTCTAAGACACACAGCAAAGCCAGAACCAGAATCCAGATGTCCACGATGTTCTCTTGATCCCTATAACACAGAGTGGAAGCCAAAGTGGCAGCTTAACTCCACAGGCAGAGGAGAGGATAGAAAAGTAGAACAGAGAGTGACAATGCATGCAGTGACCCATCCCCACCCCCACCCCAAATCTCTTCTTCCTGACAGTAATTGGAGCTTGTCTGTGTTTTGACCATGTTTTCATGTTTGCTTGGTTTTTAATGGGGGCAGAATCACTGGGAAGGAAGGCTTAGATCTTCCACTCCCCCAGCTCTGTGGCCTTGAAGCAAGCCACTGCCCCTCTCTGGGCTTCATTTTCTTTCAACTGTAAAATGAGGGGTTTGGTGTCATGAATTTGGACTCCCATTTCATTCTCAAACGTTACGGTCCTTCAAGCGCATTCCTTCCAGTTCAGCCTTTCCCCCATCGATCCGCAACGATTCACAAGTTGCCTAAAACTTGCTCAGGCCTTGGCTGCAGAGAGGCCCTAAATTGGTCGCCCCAGCAGGATGATCTCCAGTTACATATTTCTGTGTTCGCCAGGCCCACTCACTTCCTTCAGAGCATCCCGGGAACCTGATGACCTCATTGCTTCTTGGGCCCAGAGTTGATTACCATAATAAAGGTACCCACCTGCTCACAAAGCCTTTCTGTTTCTGGCTCCGAACTGCTGAGCTGGGCATTTTACCAACTCAGTAATCTTGCTTATAGATTTATCTATCCCTTTAGAACCTCTACCCCTCACTGAACTTCTTCACAGTAAGCAGTTTTATAACCAACCATGCCCTGATTTCGGCACATGCGAGGCACGACGAGGCCCTCCTGTGGACTTGTTCTAGGTGAGTGTGTTATTGCCACTCGTTTGTATATTTTTGCCAAGGACTCCAATTGTCCTTTCTCCACTCCAGGACTTCCATCCATTTCAATTCCTTTTAGCTAAAGTCTAGTCACATTTTCTTCCTTGAAAATATCGTGTAGGAAACAGAGTCCTGGACTGAATCTGGAGACCTGGGTTAAAACACCAATGGCATCACAACCTATGATCCTCTAGGTCAAGTCCTGTAAGTTCTCTCCAAGCTCCCCAACTAAATCGTAGAGAAGGTAGCCTCTGCCTAATTCTTCACTGTCCACGTGATGGGTCTGTACTCTGGTTCTGCGTTGACATCACCTGGGAAGTAAAAATAAAACAAAACAAAAGAAACCAAACAGAACAAAACCAAACAAAACCAAACAAAAAAAACCTCCAAATTTCTGAGCCCTCCTGGTCCTGCATCCTGCTGGATCCTCAATCAGGATCCCTGAGGCTGGGGCTCAAGCACTGAGCGTGACTGAATTCTCTCCAGGTCATACTAATGAGCAACCAGGCTCTCAAGTCACAGGTTTTAATGGCCTAAATCATATTGATATGAAATCCCCTTTTAAAAGGGGCTTGTTGGGATCCCTGGGTGGCTCAGTAGGTTAAGCATCCGACTTCAGCTCAGGTCATGATCTCACGGTTTGTGGGTTCGAGCCCTGCGTCGGGCTCTGTGCTGACAGCTCAGACAGAGCCTGGAACCTGCTTCAGATTCTGTGTCTCCCTCTGTCTGCCCCTCCCCCACTTGCACTCTGTCTCTCGCATTGTCTCAAAAATAAATAAAGTGTTCAAAAATTTTTTTTAAAAATAATAAAAAGGCCTTATCGGTGTGGCGTACTGTTATTTTTGTCATTATTTCACTTAGTACTGAATGTTGTATACTAACATTCTGTACAAATCAAGTGAAATAAAGTGAGTATATGAATAAAATGTGATACTGTGATTTATAATAAGAAATAGGTATTTGGTTTCGTCCTGTTTCTGGCTCACAGCTCCTCTAGCCCTTTACATTTCCAGAGCCATAAGAGCAGGGGAATATCTTTTGTTTAATTTGGTCTCTTGTCCTTTTTTCTTGAAATCTCCTCAGAGCTATAAAAATGAAATGGGTGTCTTGTTGTTTATATCGAGCCTTTTCAACAATAACTGAGTTAGGTTAATGAGGTGACTTTAGGAATCCCTGAAGCTGGGGATGGGGGTGATGACTGGCCACCCAAAGCTTGTTGCTGGGGGACCAGCCATATGATTAGAGAGTTGGACTTTTCAGTCCCACCTCCCTGGAGGAGACTGAGTTCAAGTACCTATCGTCAATGATTTAATCAATCATGCCTGTGGAATGAAACATCTATAAAAACCCCAAAGGACAGGATTCATAGAGCTTCCAGGCTGGTGAACAAGTGGACATTTGGGGAAGGGGGCCTGCCATAGAGTGGATGGAGGCTCGGAGCCCCTTCCCACATACCTTGCCTTGTGCACCTCTTCTATCTAGCTGTTCCTAAGTTGTATCTTTTTACAATAAACTGGTAATCTGGTGAATAACATATTTCTCTGAGCTCTGTGAACCAAATTAATCAAACCCTAGGAGGGGATCATTGGAATGTCTCATTTATAGCTAGTAGACCGGAAGTACAGGTGACAATCTGGATTTGTGACTGGTGTCTAAAGGGGATAGGAGGAGTCCTGTAGGACTAACCCTTAACCTGGGGGATCTGATGCTATCTCTAGGTCGATAGTGTCAGAATTTAGTTACATTGCAGGACACCCAGGTGCTGTCCGAGAATTGGTTGGTGCAGGAAAGCCCCCCACCCCCATTGGAATTGCTCTCAGAATCATATGTGGCCTATCCTGCTGCATATTTTAGTTCTTGGAGGTTTCCCTTGAGATACACAGACTTTCTAGATTAAAATTAGGGTCAGGTAATTTAACCACCCAACAGCCCCACAGGACCAGATTAAATGTGCTGCCAATTTGTTTAATCCTATGGAAACCCTGAGAGATGAGGTTGGTGGCCCCATTTTTTAAGCGAAGCAATTAAAGCTTGGGAAGGCACATCACTGTGGGGAAGGTCCCGTAACTGGGAAGTGGGAGTGTTGAGACCAAACATCAGAGTCAAGGGTTCATTGCATTAGATTTTAGCTGCTTCCTGATCCTACCATGGAGCTTAAAACCCCACCGTTTCAAATCGCAGACGACAAATGGGTAACGCTAATGACGGCAGTAATATCGTATTATCAACTCTTCAAGACGCTTTCACTTGTTTCAGAGACTCCTCTGATTGAAATAGCAATCTCAGGTGGCTGCTACAAGGTCGTCCTCCATTTAAAGCTGGGTACGGTTTCAAAAACTTCAAAATCTCCCAGGAAATGAATGCTATCAACTCATAGTAGCTAGGTTCTCAGGCTATCCCATTATGAGCCTGCACCACGCTGAGGAGGAGGCTGGGTCAGGGGCTGCTCAAGATCCCACCGTGGGAAACATAAATTTACGAAGTGACCTAGCTTTTCCACTCCTGGGTACCTACCCAAAAGAAAGAAATGGAAACATCCATCCAAACAAAAGCTTGTACACAAAGCTTCATAGCTGCCCCAAGCAAAAAACGAAAATGAAAACCAAACCAACTTCATAGCCACGTTATTCACTATAGCTAACAAGTAGAAACAACACAAACGTCCTTCAACAGATGGACAGGTAAACAAAATGGGGTGTACCCACACAATCAAACACCGTTTTTAGACTTAAGGAGTGGAGTAGCATACATGCTGTAGCACGGACACATCTCAGGGGACGTTGTGCTAAGCGGATACAGCCAGAGGCAGAGAAGTGCCTGATGTATCATTCTGTTTATGTGAGATGCCCCTAAAAGGCAAGTCCTGGGGGTCAAAAAAATGGACCCGTGGTCATTTGAGACTAGAAGGTGGGAATGGGTTAATTACAAAAGAGTACAAGGAGGATCTTTGCGAGCTGTTAGAAATGTTCTAACATGCAATTGTGGTCATGGTTGCACCTCGGTGAAAGTTTACTATGAAAGAAATCATTGAATTTCTCACTTCAAATGGGTAAATGTTATGGTGTGTAGATTTTGTCTAAGTGTGAGCACGCGTGTGTGCGTGCACGCGTTGGGAGCCTGCCGGAAGTAAGACGGCAAGGTTACGGTGGTTCAAAATTTAAGTTCTCCTTTACTCACTAAAACTTGCTGGCAGAACGTCAGACCTCTAGCCCATGGAATTGCACGGGAATCCAGATTGGGGAGACATGTTGGAACCAAAGTCCATTCTGAATTTCTAATGAAGAAACTGACCTTCCCAGGAACAAGAAGGTTTACATTGCCCTATGAGAGCTCACACCTTCTGCACTGAATATCTGGCAGGTTGTTGGCCATCTGGAGCCCACTCTCTGGGCATGGTGTAAGAACCTGGGGTGATCAACAGTATCAAGGATGGCTCGCACTGGCCACTGAAGGGGCCCACATACCAAACCAGCCACTTATTGCAGATGCCCATTTATGGTCCAGTTTGCTACTGTTTCCCAGATTCAGTGACTCTCAGCCAGGACATTGCAGGTGAATCATTGTCAAGTCTCTTTCTTTCTTTTTCTTTCCTTTTCTTTCTTTCTTTCTTTCTTTCTTTCTTTCTTTCTTCTTTCTTTCTTTCAGAGAGAGGGCGCAAGTGAGTGAGGGGCAGAGAGAGAGAGAGAGAGAGAGAGAGAGAGAGAAAAGCAGGGCTTATGTTCACCCGAAGTGGGGCTCAAGCTCACCCAATGTGGGACTCGAACTCACGAACTGTGAGATCATGACCTGACCCAAAGTCCGATGCTTAACCTACTGAGCCACCCAAGTGCTCCAGTCTATTTTTTTTCTCCCCTTTAGCCTGCTCCACTCAGAAAACTCACTTCTGTTCAAGCAGACTTTCTCCAGCCAGAACACTGTCTCTTTGTTCATATGTATGATGACGTTACAGATTTATCTTCTCACACTGTGGTGTGATTATGCTGACCCACTTTCCTGACAGGAAGATGTGAAGGTGTGACTGCAGGTGGCCAGCCCTCCTATTATCTCTCAAAGGCCCTGCTCTCCTAGATTCTGGAGGTGCCCAATACTCCTGCAGATTGAACACAGGGTATAGACATTGGCTTGAACCTCATACACTTCTTATTCTCTTAAATATGAGTTGAACAAACAGTTGCCTTTTCTCAAAGTGGGTTTAATATTGGCGTGTTCCTAGCATCTCCTCTTAACATGAGATCCCGATCTCTTAAGCCACTGCTGCTCCTTCCTCATGGAGTTGGATACAAAGACTGGGATAGAACTGGGTCATCACAATACTCCAGATAATCTTAATACCATTGCCTGAGAAAGTGGGCAATATGGGGCGGGCCGCCCTGACATGTATAGGCCACATCGGGTCTGCCCCTCTCCTATGGAACTGCAGGGACTCCGAATAGGGACTTAGACGCTTGGCACTGGAGAGACTGTCTGCATGTTGCCAAAATAATTAGTGAGCTTTGGCTGCTTGTTGGGAAGGGTCTGCCAGCCCTGATCCCAACCTTCTCTGGACCTGTAGCTCTAACACGAACCCCAGCCCTAGACTCAGATGACCCCCTTCTTAAATGTGACAAAAATACCAAGCACCCGGCACGATGGTGGCATTTTTCCATCAGTAACATTACTGTTTCACGCTTAGCACCATCTGTAACCTCATCCCAACCATGATGTTGTTAATCTTCTCTTCGGATTTAATAAAAACTTATTTACATTTGTTGAATGTCTAGAGTATCCCATGTCAGAATATTTCTCATCATTGTATTCATTGATCTACCTGTAAATTTATAGATGATCTATACATTCCTCCCCAAAGGCTAAAAAATTAGCTTTTTATCTGTGTTCTGTCATCTGCCTATTTATATCTAATTCAGGGTTTTTTAGTATCAGCACTACTGGCATTTTGGGAAAGATAATTCTTGGGGGTTTGTCCTATTGTTACGGGGTATATAGCATAATACTGAACCTCTGTCCACTAGATTTTAGTAGCACTCACTACCCAAGCCTCTGGTATCAAAAATTTCCCCAAACAATGCCACACGTCCCCTAGGAGGAAGGGAGAACAAGATTGACCTATTATCTATTCATTTCTCTCTATTGCTTTTTTCAAGAAGGTATGGAGTAGACGTTATCACTCCCATTTTACAGCTGAAGAAACTGAGGTTGAGGGTTTAGGTGACTTATACAAAGTTACATAAGCAGTAAATGGTGGTGCTGGGTTACAAAGTAAAGTTGCCTTATTAGAAAAGGCCATTTTTTTTCTAGGATGCTAGGCCATTTTAAATTAAATGCAGTGTTATGCGTTTTATCCTCAATGCGATTTTTCTCCTTTATTCTCAACCTAAAATCATTTCCAAAGTTAACTCTGACTCTCAACACAGAGGTCTTCCAGCCCAAACCTATATGAATGTATTTATGCTCCAAACCTTCATTCTAATCCTGTCTTCAAGTCAAGATGAAACCTTATTTCCAACCTCAGCTCTCCAACCAGTGCTTTCTAAAGTCTGTTTTCGTGTCATCCCACACGACATGGGCTGGATCTCAGCCTAGAAGAGAGCCCTGCAGTGCCGGTTAACCGAGCAGAAGTGAATAAGCCCATTTACACCGGGACATGTATATTGTTCCATCGTAAAGAAAAAGAAAGCGTCAGGTTCCTTCTCTGGTGAGCCAGCAAGTAAGTGGGCATACAGACCCTTGGCTGCCACAAATCCCCGAAGTTGGGATGTATGGAAATTCCAATAAAAGAAGGCTTCTATTTGTACTTTCCAGTGACAGGCTGGAACTTATAAATGTAACTTCTGGAAAACTGAGCAAATGGAAAAAGGGGCTTTAACCGATCTGTTGACTTCTCGGGGCCTGATGTTTTGGTTCAGCTCTTACAGAGTGGTTTTGATTTCTGCCGCAATACGCTGATGCTCATTAGATGGCTGACGGCTTCTGGCCTCCATGTCCAGAATTTAAACAGGGAGAGGTATTGTTTTATGGCAATTAACAGTGATGCTTGGAAGAGATGGCAACAAGCTGAAAAAAATTAATTGAAAATTTAACCTTCAAATAAAAATACTTGGACCTTAGGCTTCCATTTGTAAGCAGCTTATGCTGTCTGTGCATATTCTGTTATATTATTTAAGTATTTCCTACACCATTTCTGATTAATACAGCAGTGCTATTTTCCAGTCCAGTCTCCTTAATAAATATATGTGTCAAATATCTATTTCCTCCCCTGAATGCAAAGACTTTTAATTTCCCTTGTTTGCATGTGCTAACTGGTTGTGTAATGAGATTAACAGCTCTGTCTTCTTTTTTCTTCGGCAGATTTTATAAGAAAAGCCGGTGGGCTCCCAGACGAAGTTAAAAAGGTATCTTCTTTAATTTTGCATATTGTTAGCTGCAGTCCGGTTGCTAATGTTTGTTTTGTTTCCATCTGTCAAAAGCAATGCCAAAATACGTTGTGTTTGTCTTGAGTTGGCTCAGTTAGCCCTCCGCTGGAAACAGTTCTGTCATTTCGTGTTTGGTTAAGGCCCCGATTCACCAGCGCCCGTACGAGGGCCCATCTCTGCCAAAGGCTGCCAGCGCACGTTTAATCCAACTTCCTGGGAAACGTCGGCTTGACACAGAAAAAAAGAGAAAGGTGGGGTCGTGCCCTAGCAGAAATGTTAATTTGGAGCCAGTCCCGTCTCTGCAGTGGGTCCTGGCCTGATCCTGGAACCCTGTTCCTGCGGAGGTGGCAGGGCCCCGCTAACAGGTCACGTGGGGAGAGCGGCTTTGTCAGTGTCAGCATGGGACAGCCCCCCAGACGTGCTGCCTCCATGTGAGTCTGACAGAGTGTGTGTGTGCTGGGGCTGCCATAATAACAGAATACCGCAGGCCGTGTGGCTCGAAGAACAGACGCTTCTTTTCTCCTGGAGGCGGACCGTCCAGGAGCTTGGTGACGTCTGGAGCAGTTTCTCCTGAGGTCTCTCTCCTTGGCTCTCGGGTGGTTGATGATCATCTTCTCCCTGGGTCTGCACATCTTCTTCCCTCGGTGCCTGTATCTCCTCTGTGTCAGAATTTCCTCTTTACAAGATCCCTGGTCACATTGGATTAGGGCCCACCATAATCACCTCATTTTAACTTCGTGATGTCTTTCAAGACCCCGTGTCCAAATACAGTCACATCCTGACGCACTAGGGGTAGGACTTCAACATAACACTTCTGGCTTAAAATTTATTTAAAAAAAATTTTTTTAAATGTTTATTTATTTTTGAGACAGAGAGAGACAGAGCATGAACAGGGGAGGGTCAGAGAGAGGGAGACACAGAATCTGAAACGGGCTCCACGCTCTGAGCTGTCAGCACAGAGCCCGACGCGGGGCTCGAATTCACGGACCGCGAGATCGTGACCTGAGCCGAAGTGGGACGCTTAACCAACTGAGCCACCCAGGCGCCCCTAAAATTTTTTTTTAAATATTATCAGGCAAGAAGGGAAAGATCTTAGGCCCAAAACTGTAAAAATGGCCAGTCTGTAACTTCTCTCTCTCTCTCACTCTCGCTGTGTGTGTGTTTCTCTCTTTTTCCCCTCTTACTCTTCTTGCTTTTCCCCTTTCTCTCTCTGTGAATAAAAGCTCTAGCCACCATAAATATGCAGTCAGCGTGTCTCACAGGATGTAGTCTTCTGACTCCGAATGTATGCAGTTCAAATCCTGAGTTGGCCTCTTATGAGCCACATGGCCGGGGGCAGGTTGCTTCAGTTCTTTGAGTCTTAGATTCCTCGTCTGTAAAGTGGAATTATAACCACTACCCCAGCTGATTTTGTTTTGTAAGGGTGATAAGGTGCTTCTGAGGGGACCGGTGGCACATCAGGTTTGGCAAGTGCGAATGTTCTGTCCCGAGTACAGACAGTGGTGTGTGTGTGTTGCAATAGAGCTTTAAAAGTAATAACACAACTGACTTTTCTTTTTAATGTCTATTTATTTATTTTGAGAGAGAGAGCACAAGAGAGCACACGGGCAGAGACAGAGGGAGAAAGAGAGAGAGTCCCAAGCAGCCTCTGTGATGCGGGGTTCAAACCCATGAACCGTGAGATCACAGCCTGAGCCAAGATCAAGAGTTGGACACTTAACTGACTGAGCTGCCCAGGGGCCCCAACACAACCGACTTCTTAAACAATGTCACTGGTAAAATACCCTTCACTGGGGACAGATGGCTTCCACTTCCAATCCATCCTCCCTTGTATGGAACAGAAGGGCATTATCTTTATTTCTACCTAGTTCATATTAAATACATGTGTTTTTTTTCCTCTCTGTCTCCCACAAACACTCACTCTCTCACACATACACACACACTCTCTCTCTCTCTCTCACACACACACACACACACACACACACATACATATACACTCACATCTGTGTCTTGAATTTAGTCATTCATAGGACAGCTTAACCAAAGGTATTTCACATGGCTGCACATCTTATTTTGAATTTATTTTACTCAGAAATTACCAAGCCTTATATATATATGAAAGAGAAGAGTCATCATTTATTGTTGTTTTAAAAAGAGAAGGCGTTCTGGGCTCTGGTTACAGCCTTCCTCCTCTTTCTTAAATCCCCTCAATTCCGTCAGTCAGCTTCCAGGACCGGGCCCTGCCAGAGGACCTCTTGCTATGAATTAAAATCAAAATATCCAACAACTGACCCCAGAAGAAGTGTGTGTGGCTGGGCTCATAGTTTTTATTATTCCATGCCCCTTTCTGAAGTGATACCCCGAACCCCTGGCAGCTTTATATAAAGTAGCTACTTACTTAATTACTATATTACTTAAGGAGTTGTTGTCTATAAACAGAAAAACAGAGAGTTTGTTAGTAGTGCTAAAAACCAAAAAAAAAAAAAGCGACAATAAAACACAGGACTCTGAATGGTACATTTCCTGGTTTGGGTGGGAGACATCTGTCTTCACAAAGTATCAAAACATCTGAACCCTTGGTGTAAATCATTAAGTCCTTCCAGTGAATAGTCCACATTGGGATTTTACAAAGTAACTTCTTCTGTCTAGATCTTTGACCCTGGGAGAAATAGACGGTGGCGTGCATAGTGCCCGGGGCATCAGGCAGTTCTTAAAATGGTAGTTACAACAGCCATTTAATAAAATGGAGATACTTGATTATATCATTGTAAGTGAAAATAAGAAGCAAAGTATGTTATATAACGCATGTTAAAATGCTTAACGGTAAAAAAGGAACCCATCTAATAAATATCCAATAACGTCTGAAACTTAGCACAGTCACACAGGAATGCATCTGGAAAGAGCCCTCTTCCGTGAGGTGGGGAGTCGGCCTTTCCTCTGCTCTGTCCTCATTGAGTATCAGAATCTGTCTCCCATTAGTCTGAGCCTGATTTGGATTTCTGTGATGGACAGAGCGTGTTGTACGGGACTTGGAGGGTGAAGGGTGTGTTTGAACTGAGGATATCATAAAGGAGTCAGAGGGTGGGTCAGCATGGTTGAACTCAATCTGAAATGAAAATTTTATGGAGATATTTAGACGGTTGGCATACCCATGATTCACATAACCTTTGAATGTTACAAAGCAGGGCCTGGATAAAAACTTCCAATTTCCTCCAAGACATTTATCTGTTTTTTCTCACTTTGTTCATTTTCGCTATCCAAGCTCTCTTCTTCCCATGCCATTCTGGACACATGTAGACTTGTCCCAAGGTCACATTTCTGTGGGGCAGGCTGAGGACTATGGGATGCAGGATTTTCTAGGTTCCTGCAACTAGAAATAGTTAAATTCATAGAATGTGAACAACACAACTTATTATAAATCACGTTCTAAGGGCATTCTGCTTTCCTCCATTGTGTTCCACCATATCCAGCTACTTCTCTGGTTTGTCTGTGCACCCCCTCTGTTTTCTGCACCCTGATATGGTTCGGTTCCTTTGATTGCCATGGGGTGTAGTGCTGGGGAGGGTGTTTGGCAGCAGCAATTATTTTTTCAAAATGGGAAAATACAAATAATAAAAGGAGTGTCTCAGCTACAGGGGTATAGATTTCACGCCTCTTCCTAAATACCACGATTTGACCCTCCCGGTAGGATTTGGCTGATGAATCCCTTTCCACCCACAGCCACAAGGCTCAACATTGAGAAGAGGGCCTGGAAGGAAACATATGGAGATGTTAAATAATGGCTGCGTTCGGTCATGGGATTTGGGGGCTTTTTTGTTCCCTTGTTCTCCAACTGTCTTTTAGGGACTTTGACCAAACAAAACAAAAGAAAAAAACCTGTAACAGTCACGGTAATTTTTCATGTGCATACCAAACTCCTTGACATTATATGAACTAAATTCTGTTAATTTCAACACTTCTCACATATAAGAAATTGAAATAATTGAAATTGAAATTTACAAAGAGGACTAATAAAAAATTCCCCTTACAATCATTACCATATGCTGGATGCTGGTAGGAATAATTTTCTAATCTAATAATTTGAAAAATATATTTGTAAACCAATATAAATAGAAAGATACGGAGAAGATTGTCCGTAATAAAAAAAATGTGGGGCTGTTTCAGTCCATCCCAACCTTTATTTAATCCCTCATTTATTCATTCAGTCTTATATATGGGCTAGGCCATGGGATTCACTGGGGGAAGTAAGTACATAGTCCCTGTCCTCAGGGGGTTTGTCGTCTATGTTAATTTCCTATCTGAAAAAATATATCCTTGGATTTAACAGATACTAAATTAAAGTGAGTGGAGAGAAAAAGCAGTAGTTTGCAGAAGTGTATTTTGCATGTATAAAGTATGGAGGATGAAATTTTATTCTCCACTTCACCCGCTGCACACACATACACCCTCCCCCCCCCCCACACACACACATTTTCACACTCTCTTTATCTGGCTCAGAGACTCAGGATTTATACCAATCATAAAAATAGTCATTTATTTAAAGCACTTATTCTTCTGGAAGGGTCAGTTGACTCCCCCATATCTTGCTCCATCCTACTGGTGCCTAGTCAAAGGAAATTCAGACAAGCAATGAGGGTGAACAGGGCCCCCTTACATCTCAGGGACCATAATTCCTATATGGAAAGGGCTGTGTGGGGGCAGAGACAGGAAAGTCCCTGGCAGCAGTGCTGACAATAAACGTGACTTCTGTGTTTCATTGATTCATTGATTTCACATGTCAGAGAACCAAACAGATGGATTAGGAGAGGATCTCACCTTGGTCCCGCAGTACCTGAGTGGAAGAACACTCCTGCGGACGAGCAAATCCGTGTGGCATCATTCAAGAACGTTTATCACAAAACAAGTCAGTGGTAGTGAATGGGAAGTACTACAGTAGGAAAGAAAAATAACATCACCCCGAAAATCATTTGTTGTCAAAGTGAGGTGTGGAGGAAACAGAGAGAATGTTTGGTAAAATACGGGAAGACGGGTCCTAAAACGGTCTTTGGAAGCCATTTCAAAAATAACACAAACATATGAAAATATGAAGCTCAGGATACAAGAAAAGATTGCAAGAGTAATAGGAGGTAAATGGCTCCCTACCCACAGTTAAGACAGAAATGATCAGAAAGTCAAATCCAAGCTGATTAGGATAAATTCAAAACATGTCCGCTAAATAGATCCCTCCTTCCCGTTTTCCCTCCCTGCTCTCTTTCTTTCTTACGTATTTATTGAGCATTCAATATGTGTCACAGGAATACAAATAAAAAGATGAGAAAAGGATAGAGAGGCAGAGAATGGATATAATACACATAAATTTTCGATATTTCTGAAGATTAAAAGAGCAATGGAAAGAAAACAATCATCAAGGGTATAATTAGATACAATTTTCTAAAGCTGAAAGGATCCAAATACGGAGATCAAACATCCCCACTGTATTATAAGAAGAGATAATGAAAAGAAGATTTACACCTAGAATACCATGGCAAATTCCAGAAAATAGAGTGACTGGTACAGTGTTTTCAGAGAAAAACATGTGACTCAAGAATGGGAAAACCAGCCAAATGCCCATTCGCCAGTAAGGGCCAAAAGCAAAAGACAAACAGAACAAAAATCTCCAGAAAACCTACACAAACACAAAATGAACAAACAAACAAACAAAAAACAGGTTGAAAAACTTTTAAAATAAATTTCCCCTAAAATCTTATTCAGTGGGGGGAAAGAATGTGAATATGAGTTATACACACTGATACTGACTTGAAATTAGAGACTCAAGAATGGGAAGCCATGGTATGAAAAGGATGGTTACAAGCAAAGAAAAGAATGAATTTAAAGTCAAAAACTGTAAATATCCTTCTAATTTGAATGCAAATATAATTCTTCAAAGAGATGATTCTCAATCGTCCAGTACTAATCTAATAGGAAATGGGTTTATGAAAGGGAGGTGAAAAACACAAACTCACTACGTTGCTCATCTTACAAGGAGGTGAGAGTTGATGTGAAATCTTGTGAATCAGAGAAAAAAATGACTCAAATATATAAAAGCAATGCAGAGCAAAGCAAAATTTATAAAACACCTCCTTCCAAACTGCTGGGAAAAAAAATAAGCAAAAACAAAATGTAGACCAAAAAACTAAAAATGTGGTTAAAGAAGGAAATGGTCAAGCAATACGAAAAGCTGATATAAAACAAGATGATCAAGTCAGTCAATAAAACATTAACTGATTCTCGTCTTAGTTATTATATGCCAAGAATCTGCTGTCAGCACTTTTTATGCACCTCATTGAATCCTTTTTAATAGATGAGTAAACTGAGGCACAGGTGTTTAAGTACATCGACAGTGCTTAGAGCAGATCTCTTGGCAGTTAGTATTGACCCTGACATCTGGCATTGCAGACAGGCAACGTTTTCATCTAAGCCTGCCTTGGGCAGAGAGGATGCTCCCTAAAATCTATAAGATCTTATAGGTAGTTTCCTGTGATCTTATCCCCCTGCCAGCTCAACACTGTTAGAGCTCCACTGTTATGTTGAGAATACAGGAGAAGAGGGCAGTGGGGAGAAAAATAAACGAAGAAGTACCTGATTGATAATATTGTTATTGTAAACACTGGGATTTTCCCTAGGAGTCACGTCTTACATACCTCTCTCATTTTGCCTATGTTTTCAGAGTGCCCAATGGCTTCTATAGCCTACAGGCGTGCTTGCTTAAGCAGCACATTCTCACCAGCAGGCAGGAGTAAAATGATGTGAAGGGCTGATAGTTCACAGCTCTGCATCCCAGAGGAAACCGCACAGAGAGAGGTTCCTGGACTGCCCGGGAGAGGCTTCTGTTGATGTTTTTAGACCCTTTTAAAAGATTCTATATAATTAACAATATTCTCCAACAATGAGAAGACCAAACTTCTCTTACTATGTTCAACAGTAAATTCCCACCTGGTGTTACGTACAACAAAAAGACAAAGGACGTTGGAAAAATTGGATAAAACACATTATCGAGGAAATGCAAAAACAGAGCAACCAGCGCTGACAACATTGGTTTCCAACAAACTTTATTCCAGGCTGAATAATATTAAAGGAGACAAAGAATGTCATTTTACAATCCACAGTGAAGATAAAATAGTCATGAAAATTTATTTGCTGAATTACATAGCATCAAAATATATAAGGCTAAAAATGTTCGAAATAAAATGGGAAATTTACAGACACGTGTTTGTTTTGGGAGGCTGAGACATACCGCTCTTATCCTTGGCAGGGAAGAGATTCAAAATACATAAGTACATAGACAAATTTAAATAAAATAATAACATTCATATTTTAAAATAAAAATATTTCCTTAGGCTTTCATGGAAGATTGATAACATTTGCTCTTATGCTAAGCCATAAGAATAAGCATGATACATTCCTTATAGGGGGTATTTTATAAGATCAACTCTTCAAATTTAATGTCAGATAAATACAGATGAAAAATAAAAGTCAAAACAATAATAACAATTAAAATTCCCCTCTAACTAATTTTTGGTTAAAGAGTAATGGGACCTAAGTTAGTAATTATTTAGAAATAATATTAAAGTAAGAATATTTTATTGTGAACACAAGTTATAGTTCCAAAGCTTTACTCCAAGGCAAAGTCATAACAGAAGTCAATTCCTTAGTCAATAAGAAGTAATAAAAGTAAATTAATCAGTCTCTTTCAGATGTTAGACTGAGAACCCAAAACCCCTGGGGATACTAGGCAAATACAAATGATGAAGATAAGAATAGAAATAAACTAAAATAGGAAATAATTAGAAAATAAAAGAACTAAGTTAGCCCAGTGTCTAGGTCTGTCTGTCTCTCTGCCCTCTATCAAAAATAAATAAACCAATCAACTAGATCAATTTCTTATCATCTTATTAAAAAATAAGAATCACCATTTATCCTTAAGGAAAATTAGAGACTAGATCACTCCAAATATAGAGAAGGCTTAAAAATAAGAGAATGCAATTAAAATGTACACACTCTAGGTCAGTACATTAATAAAATTATTGATAAAATTTATTAGGGAAGAAATAGAAATAACTGAAATTGGGTAAAAAAAACCCACAACCCAATAATTAATTGAAGAGACCAATTGCCATGGAAGAAAATGAAAACATCCTGTCTAACGTGGCAGGCAATTCCATTGATGGCTTCTGTCATACCATTGAAGATCAGATCGTTTCTGTGAGTCATAAATCATCTTAAAGCACAGGCAAAATATGAATATGTACTTCTAAGTTAGTAATATCACAGGCTATGTATATTTGATATAACTTTCTTTTTTAAAAATTTTTAACGTTTATTCATTTTTGAAAGATGAGGGGAGACAGAGCATGAGTGGGGGGAGGGGGAGAGAGAGAGGGAGACACAGAATCCAAAGCAGGTTCCAGGCTCTGAGCCATCAGCATAGAGCCTGACGCTGGGCTCTATCTCACAGACCATGAGATCATGACCTGAAGTCAGATGCTTAACTGACTGAACCACCCAGGTGCCCCTATTTGATACAACTTTCAATCAAAATACAAAAAGACAAACTAGCAAAACAGCATACACTGAAGAGTGTAGGATCATATATTGTTGGGCTAATGATATGGATTGAAAGTACATTTTCAAAATCAAACAGATTCTATTGCCCAAAGAATCTTTGGGAAAACCAGTCTCTGAATCTACCAAGTCATCTATCAATCAACTCTATCTACCTGTCTATCTTGCTCTCTTTTCTACATGTGTATTCCTATGCACATACAGTATATACATGTATTCCTGGGTCCTCTATCGTTATTTATGCTCATTCTGTATAGTACATTGATTTAGTTATTCAGGTGTTTCTGTGTGTAAAGTCATCCTAACGTGTTGATCGAGGTACACATTTGCACAAAAGCCTCGGAAGTATCTGTAGAATGCCAGTGTGCTAAGGTCATTGGGCTTTTTCTGGATTCATTCACAAAGATGGGGTAACTGTTGTTTTAACAGACCTGGTACCTCTTGTCTCAGTTGTAGGAATAGTTGGAAGGACTAGACCTGAGGATTAACACAGGACATTTCCTCTAAGATTCCTGGGATGACCCCTCTGCCACAGCCCCAGTTGTTCTCAAATTCAGTAAACACCCTGGGCTTGTACCTTCTTCAAAGCTTCCTTCCCAGAGCCAACCATAGCTTCAGGGATGCTGATGGCATGAAGTCTCTCTTCAGCTGTTTCCATGCCTTGAAATGTAGTTTAGACAGTCATGGGGCAAGGAGACACAGGATGCCTCTGTGTAGGTGAGCAGGTTACTGCAGTGGGACCACCTCCTCCAGCCAGGCCACCGGACTCTGTTTGCATGCAGGGCTTCCTAACTGCACGCTTCCATCGTCTTCTCTCTCCAGCTGCACAGGATGGGCTGAGAATCTGCTTGCGGGGTAATCAGTCATTTGTCGCTCTGACCACTCAAGGACAAGAAGAGACTTTTATGGACAGTTTTTGTAGTTATACTGAGATATGTGAGAGCCCTAAATTTGAAATAAAATAGCCACACCTGATGGACGGCGGGAGGGCTCTAGTTGTTCTGGGAGCCATACGTCTTAGCTCTTCTGTTGAGCGCTTTACTGGGTGTTGTTGTGGGGGTGGTATCATGGACTTTCTTTGCAAAATGAATAAGAAAGAAAAGGAAGGAGAAGGGGTGGGGGGAGGGTCAGGAGAAGGATCAGGACCCAAATAGGTGTGCTACTTTTCTCTTGAGGGAAATTTGGATAAAGGAGCCACCACGGTTCAGCATTCACCCTGAGTAAGAGAGAAGGAACTTTTGTTTTCATGCTCCAGCCAAAGACGGAAGAGAAAATAAAACAGAACAGACTGACGAACAAACAGAACTAGTTAGTTTTTCTCCCTCCAGACTGTGAGGAGTGGAAAGTCACCTTAAACCCTGAGCCGTGAATCCTGACTCAAGGAATGTGATACATGGAGCTAGGGTTTTAAGAGGGATTTTGGAAAACTTTGAGTTCACCTCCTCACTCGGGAGAAAGATGCATCCAAACCCCTTGACAAGCAAGTCTGTCTGCCTCTGGGTGAATTTATCTCAATTTGACCCCACGTGTGCACCAAGTCAGAATTCACTGCCTGCCTCTGGCCTCCGGGATGGGGGGAGGGGGTTCTGACTCCTCCACCCCCAAAGTGAGCGATAGTGGTTAGTTATGCTCTAGCTTACTTCTGGTTCTAGCTTCTGGTTCTCCCTGCCACTCCCGGGGGCTGGGACAGACTTTAAATCCTGTGTGGTCCTGAGAGCACTTTGGGTGTAGACAGATTCATGAAGAGAAATTGCTTGC
The DNA here is from genome assembly GCF_023721935.1 of Panthera uncia. Lineage (NCBI taxonomy): Eukaryota > Metazoa > Chordata > Mammalia > Carnivora > Felidae > Panthera > Panthera uncia. The sequence goes on along the minus strand of NW_026057589.1, from coordinate 6,025,185 downwards.
GAGGCCCTGGAAGGTTATAGAAAAGCAAATGCCCCAGCTGAGGTCAGGTTGAGAGAGACATGAGAAGGTCAGTCCAGAGCAGGAAAGGAGAGCCTACTCAAGTCGTGCATCTGGAGGGGGGTTTGATAAAGGCCTTCTTTATAAGCATGTGCCTGGGTGTACAGAAACCCCAAGGGGGAGTGCTGTGCCCCGGGACTAGTAACGGTGTGGGGAGGGGTTGTTATCCTTGTCACCCTGGGCCTATAAAGGCAAAGAGAGGGAAGGTGGACAGCATCTGGAAGGAGAGGTTGGCAAGAAGAGGGGTGCCAAGACAGGAGCCGTGGCAGTTGGAGCCAACTTGAGGCAGATCTGCACAAGGGGGACGGAGAAGGGGGGTGAATGGTAGAAGAAAAGGTACCGTGACCTCACTCGCCTACCCCTGCCAAGTCTTTCCTGCGGGGCTCCTCGCTGGCCACACCCAAAGGGATTGCCAGAAGCCAAGTGAGTCCCTTGGTGCAGTCCAAACAGGTCAGCCCCACAGGACGCCAGAAGCAGAGAGGAGGGCGAGGGCGGTACAGCACTGTGTGGGTGGGGGTTCAGAGTTGCTCACAAGTGGAGGCATGGGGAAATCTGCAGAAGTTCTGTGACTTTGACCTGACTGCTCCCTCCCAGCTTCATTGCCCTTATACATCACAGTGATCGTCAGTGTGAGAGGGAAGAGGTGGGAACCCATTTCCCATCTCTGCTCTGCCCATTAGACAGATGAGGAAAAGCAAGGCTTGGCCGCAACACCACGCTGCCTCCCATGGGACAAGACACCGATTTCCAAGAGCAGGCTCCCTCTGGATACACACCAGTCAGTGGACTGACAGGTGTCTCAGACTCAGGAATCACAGAAACACGTCTTGCAGGACCAATGATGCGGGTTCCCCTCACTGGGCTAAAAGACTAACAGCAGCTCATGAAACCCCATCTGGTTATGGTGCACGTACCAGAAAATGTGGCCATCTCTTCCATCATTTGGTTTTAGTGGAGACTGTTTTCAAATGGAAGCAATCTGTCTTTCTCATGTCTGGGAAGAGTGGTTATTAACTATGAGGAAACTGTCTCCAGCAGTAGGTCAATTAATTACTGCATTTTAAAGCTGCTTCGTGAAAAACAGCAATTAATTTCACTACATTTCTGGGTAGTTCTTCTGCAAACCTTATCCATTTGAAATCACGTTATCATGGGCGGATGTGGAGACTTGATTATTTCTGAGAGCTTTATAGGAGATCATATTCTTTTTTTATTTTTTTAAGGACTGTGGGGATAGAATTAGGTTTTAATTATCACTGGCACCTTTTCACTACTGGAAATGACTTGAAAACAAGACGGGAAGAATTTACACCAAAAGGAGAGTTGATAAATACTCTGAAAGCCTATTTATCTAAACACATCTTCAAGTTGAAATGCCATCTGATAAGAAAAAAAAATCCAAATATAAAATGGGACATTTCTGTTTACTTACTAATATTCTTTGTACTTTTCTGGTCTAATTGGTTACGAATTCCATAAGCTTTTTTTCTGGGTGAGAAATATCAAAGGGACTATTTTCACCTGTTCCGTGACCTTTTACCTCAGCCTCAGCTGCATTATCTTTCACTGGGTTGGACCCTGCTGCCCTCCTATTTGGTTTCACAGGAAGCCACAGAGAACTTGACTGGCTTTGGTCCAGAGGGCAGTGAGCAATAGTTTTTCATTGCCGTATATTATCTGGCCTTGGGAACTGGCCAAACCTGGGTTTAGGGACTAAATATAAGTTGGGCATTTCATGCTGACCTTGCCAGACTTTTCTGAGGGTGTCTGATTTCAAGCAATTCTTATAGGTAAAGACCACGTTTCTCAACCTCAGCACTTTAACATTTGGGGCTGGATAATTCTTTGTTGTGAGAGCTGTATTATACATCGTAGAATGTTTAACTGCATCCCTGGCCTCTACCCACCAGATGCCAGGAGGAGCCCTCTCCCCTCAGTTGTGATGATCAAAAATGTCTCCAGATAGTGCGAAGTGTCCCCTGAGGGGCAAAATCATCCTTAATTGAGAACCACTGGTGTAAATACAACTATTTACGATTATAGAGATAGAGAGATTGAAAGACTATAGGAAAATATACATGGACATATGTATACATAGCTCAATAATAAAGGTTGTTTTTGGAAAGACTGTGAATCAGTGTTCTCCAGAGGAACAGAACCAGTAGGAAATATATACATATGTACACAATACATATATAAACCTACATACACATCCATCCATACACACACACACACACACACACACACACACACACAGTTTCCCTTTGCACAATACAGGGATTAGGGGCCCTGTCACCCTGCACAGTCGAGAATCCTCATGTACTTTTGGCTCCCCCCAAACTTTTAATACCTACTGTTGAGCCAGAAGCTTTACTGATAACATAAATTGTCGATTAACACATATTTTGTATGTCATATGCATGCTATATTCTTACAATAAAGTAAGCTGGAGAAAAAAAGTTAAGGAAATCAAAAGGAAGAGAAAATAGATTTATTGTACTGTATTTATCAAAAAACAATCCACTTGTAAGTGGATCTATACAGTTCTGGCCCTTGTGCTGTTTAAGGGTCAACTGTATATGGAGATTATAGGAATTGGCTCATGTGACTTTGGAAGCCGAGAAGTCCCACAGTCTGACATCTAGTTCTCCAGAAGCCTGAGAAAGAGGACCACCAGTGTCTGAGGGCAAGAAGAGAGGGATGTCCCAGTTCAAGCAGAGAGTAGATTCTCCCTTCTTCTACCTATTTCTTTGACTCAGGCCCTCAGCAGATTGGATGAAGCCCACCCCCTTCTGTGGGGAGTTCTTTACTTAGTCTGCTGATTCATACGCCAATCTCTTTTGGGAAGCCCACAGACACACCCAGGAATAGTGTTTCACCTACTCCCAACATCCCTGAGCCCAGCTGCGTTGACCCATAAGATGAACCATCACACCTTGTGATGTGTCTTCAGGCGCATCTGGATTTCAGTCGAGGCTTTGTCGAGACAACCTCCGGGGTACTTCCTCCTCTCTAGAGGCTGCCCTCATAAGGTTTTGGTAACAATAGATGAGCGAGTGTGTACAGAGTGGTGAGCACTGGGTCTGGTACCCAGGAGGTGCTCCAGGAAAGCTATTTCCTCCCCACGTGCAGAAGCCATCAGTACTAAATGGACTGATAGCTGCTGGAAGCAGAAGAGTCATTGCATTCACTGATAGATGTTTCTATTCTCTGCTGTGTCCCCTGCAAGAGATGTCTGTCCTTGTTTCATGTCATATACTAGTTTTTCATTTCCCATAAACTTGCTTTTCTTCAAAAAGTATGTAAGCAACACGCAAACACACTGTCATTGCAAAACTTCAGACACCACAGATAAAGGAGGCCGAAGCCTCCTTTGCCCTTTGTACCCCAAGGCCTCCCCCCATCTCCAGAGGCAGCCACTGGCATCAGATTGAGACGTGTCCTTCCAGGCCTTTTCTCGAATTTTTATACCATTATCATTTTGCGTGTGTAAATGTGCACATCTTTATCTTGTACAGACTGAGGTGTCACCTTTTCAATGCATATGTCAGTATATTCAGACCTGGCTCCCTTTGGCATTGTATGTTGGCATGGTGTGAGACCTTGGGCTGTTTGAAGTTTGTGGCTCTCACTAACAACGCTGCAGTGAACGGACTCACAACTCCTTGTGCATTTATCTATAGTAGATGCTAAGAAGTGAAATTGCTGAGACAGAGTATGTGCATTTTAAATTTTAACAGAAAATGCCAGGTTGCCCTCCCAAATGGCCCGACCATTTTGTATTACCAACATTCTCAGTAGTAGCAAATCTAATTTTTTCCCAATCTGATGGAAAAAAAAAATCACCAAACAGATGTCTTGTTTTAATTTGCATTCCACTGATTACTGTCAAAATGAGTATATTTTCTTATGTTTGTGGGCCATTCTTTTTTTTTTTTTTTTCTTTTGATACTTCTGTCTTCCTTTCTTGTGCTTACTCTGTATTGGGGTGTTTGTCTTTTTCTTATAGGTTTGTTATTTTTTTTTTTTTATGTTCTGTGTGTTAATTCTTTGTTATACACGTTGCACAGGAAGAGACTGAGATGCTCCACAGTAAGTGTTTCAAAGGGCATTAGGTTTTAGCTGCGGTCTGAGATGATCAGCGCATTTTCCGAGCAGTGATGTATCCCCATCTCTGGTCCCGGGGCATCCGCTCTCAGTTACACTCCTGATTTTGTCTCTCCTCAGCTTCAAGTGTCCCCCACGAACTTCTGGATCTCCTGTATCCCCAGCAGACCCTCACCTCCCTGCCTCTGAGGTCAGAGGCCACCTTGAACGGTGGGTCCAAGGTAAGTACACGCCCGTGCCCCTTGCAAGCCTGCCTCCCTCGAATTAAGCATTGCCAGACATGCAAGGCAAAACACCGTCCGTGGGACATTAATAAATGTGTGGGCAAACAAGATTCATATTCATATAATCTTGCAAAACACTTGAAATTTCTTACTGTAGGCCTTTTTTTTCCCCTCTGAGTCTTTGCTCTGTCACCATGCATGATGACCCTCCAAGAGGGGTTCTATTTCCCAAATGTATCTGGCAAGATGGGACTTTTTTCCTAGAGCGTCTCTTAAGCTCACCTTGGCTTGGAAGAGACTTTAGGGCATTTGGTTTTGATGCGTGCAATCAAGCTGCCGTTTGACAGCTGTCACATGCTTTTTTTTCCAGACAGTTCCACGTCTCATGTCCTTATGCTCTGTGTGTATCTAGCACATACAGGGCACTGCGTATAGTAGAAGTCCTATGATCCCTGCTAAATGTTGGGGACTGTCAGAATAAATGTGTGGAATTGGGATAGGGCCTCCTGGGAAAGCGCTGTTTGCAAGTTTTCAGGCCTGGGATTGATGAGCTGTGTGGCTCTGGAGAATCTTCTCAGCTTCCCTGGGTGGCATTCTGCTTACCCTGCAGTGGGCATGATGATATCTGATTCCCAGGAACTTGGAGGAAAGGTGAACGAGATAACAGACGCACTGGCCTAGAGCCACTGCTGGGTGTGTCAGGACAATAGCGTGTGCGGTTTGAGTCTTGGCACGGTGGGCAAAGTACGGGAAACCCCAAATTCCCTGATGCCCCAAATCCTTTCCTCTTTCAGAGAGCCAGACAGCAGGCAGTGTGGAAGTACTTTTGGGGCGGGGATACAGCGGCTCCTGTCCTCCCCCCTGGCTCTTCCCTCCGAGGCCTGCCCTCAGGTTCCTGACCCTGCGGTGCTGCCACAGCCTGGCTTGTGAACCGGGCAGCAGCAGGGCCTCCCGGGGGCAGCAGCTGACCACACTTGGCAGTTTTTGCAACAGTTGTAGCGCTGGTCTCGATGCGCCCCTTGGCGATACCTGCCCCGGCCTGCGGGCATCCCCCTGCAGGGGCCCGAGTCCCTGTCCATGGTCCCCGGAGCCTCCTAATTCCAACTGTCTTCATCTTCCCAGCCCTAGTGGTGGCTCTGTCTCCTGCAGTGGGTTGAACCATGACGCCTGGGGGTTTTCTTACCCTTTCGGCTGCCTAGTTATCAACTAGATTCCCAGTGAACAATTCTTAACGTTAAATGGTTTCCGTTCCCATAACTGGGTTGACTTCTGTCTCCTGACGGGACCCTGGCTGATAGTGGACAGAAGGAAGAATGGCAGGAAGGAAGGAAGGAAGGGAGGAGCTAGAAGGAAGGACAGAAGCCATCTGTCTTCTAAATCCACATCTTGTGCTCGCCCCCGGAACCCTCAGCTGCCAGTCAAGTCCGGGGCTGGCTGGCTTGCACCCTGCCTCTGACCAGAAACAAGAACCCTCCGTGCGTGGGGCTGCCCCCAAGCAGGATAACCCGTTTCCACAGATTAGCTGGTTAAGCATGATGGGTCTCTTGTTTTCTCGTGGAAATGGCTGCTCAAATGTGTTTTTCTTTAAGGTGATGGAAAGTCATCCGTGATTCATTAAAGTGTTTGGCGATGTTGATTGCTGTTATAATGATTATTACATTGTCGTATTAGGTTATAGCTATTAACATTGTCACTTTTATGGGAAACTGCTAATGAACCAGTCACAAGAACAGAAGATACTAAGCCCATGAACTTGGTGTTTGGGGCGTGCTTGCTTCATGAGCTCAAAGGGAGACTGGGGGCTTTTCCTATGCTGGGCTCAAGAGTGTGTTCTCTGAAATCAGATAGCTCGATTCCACCTCCCGTTCACTGTAGGCTCACTTAGCTTTCCTGTTCTCTGAGTTCCCAGCTCTGAACGAGGGAGAAGCATAATAATAATAACACCTCCTCAGAGATTATTGGCAGATTAGATAACAGAACTTTCTCCAGAGCTATCTCCAATAACCGTCACTGCTTCTGTAAACAGATCCGGACCCAACAATTTCTTCAGCCCTGAGACCCCTCTTTCTGCCCCAACCTCAACTTTTAAGCTTATTTCTTCCAGCAACTACCCAGTGAAACAAGGAAGTGGATGGATGCCATCTTTGTGTGTCAGTGTGATCAGCGACAGTGGGTGGCCCTTTGGTGGGGCTTTGTACATGCTCACTGAACCAACTCTTGGTAGGCCCCAGGCTTTAGGTGTCATGAAGAGTAGAGACTGGACCCACAATCTAACACTCCATGGACTTGACACGATTCTGGATAGCCAGAGACAATACACACTGATCTTACTAAAGTGGTTCTCCAATGAGAATCCCTGGGAAGCTCATCAAATAAGATGCAGATCCTCAGCCCTGTCCCGAGAGACGCTGAATCGCTAGGTCTGGGATGGGCTCTGATGGTTATATCACAACAAGCTCCTGGGGAAACTGGGGTGCCATGTGGGTGCCCTGAGGACGACACTCGAGGAATATTGCATTGTGGGGTCATTGCGAGGTCTCAGTGCAGCTGTAAATAGACTTGCACCTGGTTGGTGCACATCATCTCCCTTCGTTGATTAGGAGATCCTTGCTGGTAGGATGTCTGCTGGGTTTTAGGTCATGATGTTTGGGCTTAAACTTCAGACCCGCCAAAAACAGCTGTGAAAGCTGAGACCCATTGCTGACTTTCGGGGGTGTCATTTTTCTTCTCACCTGCCCATACAGATTTGAAGGGAACCTTTTAAGGGTATCACATGAGATATTATATGAGAAAAGTGCTTCGTAAACCATAAAATAGCTTTCAAATGTTAATTATTTTTAAATTTATGGGTTCATTTTATTTTATGATGAGTCTCCAAATCCATATTCTTAATCCTAAATAAGAAATTATTTTTCAAAAATAAAGAATCGTTTACAAGGTGAATTGCAATGAAGTCAGCCCAGGGGACCACTTGTAATCCACAAAGGCAGTGCTGAAAGGGGACAGGGACCACCGGCCTGATCCGTCAGGTGTAGGTTCTGAGTGGGGACAGAGCGGTGTGACCTGCCCCCATGTCCCCAGAACAGGGTAGGCCGAAGTGAGGTCCTGCTTGTGGCACTGCCCAGGCCTCCTTCTCCTATCTCTGCTGAGGCCTCAGGTCTGGTCCCCTCCCCTGTCCCCCACACTCCACTCTCCATCCACACACCTCTCTTGTCCTCTCCTGTACTCCACAGGTGGGGTCAAGGAGCAGGCCACACCTTTCCTGTTGCCACCTGCACGTTTCTCATAATGAGGATAACCCATATTTCCACAACTCTGACCCTGGCTACTGTCTTTGACTTGCAAAGAGCTGGTGAAGGGAAAGTCAACACAGCTCTGAGCCAGACAGACTTAAGGGCACACTGTGCCCAGTAAGCTTCTGTCCTCGATGCGTCTTCTAGCCTCTGCCCCTCACTCTCATCCTTGTCTAGGAGATGGTGTTAAAGATAAGCTCCTGTCTTCATCAAAGTGATCAATAAATGAGAGTAAGAAATGAAAGGAACAGGCATTAATAAAGCACCTACTGTGTGCCTGGCCCTTCAGCCACGTGATTCCATATGATCTTCTCCCAGGCCAGTGCTGTTGGGTTGTTACTGTCCTCGTTCCACCAATTGGGACGTCCTGCCAACGTCCCACCAACAGTGCTGTTGGGTTGTTACTTGTCCTCTTCAAGAACGCAAGAATGGTTGACGCTTGCATTCGCTAGCACCCGGGATGTGGCCAAGAGACAGCCATGCCCTCTCCATTTGCAAGGGAGTACATTCTACCAGAAATGGGAATATGTGCAATCTGCCAAAGGCCGCATGGCCTGCACGTGGCTTAGCAAGAACTGAAACCCAGCCTGCCTGGTTCAGAGCAACCCTTTCATGCTCATGCAGTGGGTGAGCCAGCTCTCCTGCCGGGGACACACGGGGTGTCGCTTCCATGCCCTGGACCTACGCAGATCTGTGGGGACCTGTGTGCTCAGGGACGGCTCCCGTCTCCCTTGGCTCTTCTCTTCTCCTTCCCCCTCACTGTCTCTCAGATTTTGCAATTGCCTCATTAAAATGCAATTGTGTGATTCATCAACATTATAGGAGAAAGCAGTTAGATAAAATACAGGGAAAAAATGAGTATTTGCAGAGACAAGTAGTATCGAGCTTTCTACCTCATCAAGGGGCTAAATGCATGCATGTTAGCCCTATCACCCTGACGTCCAGAAATCCCCGGAGTGTGGAGGGGTTTTTTTCCTCTTCAGTCTCTTATATGATCCATGATCTTTACGTTTCGCCCACCCTTGTGAAAGCTAATGGCATCATTTTCATGCATGGACACGGGCCTGCCAGCTGACAGTGGTTAGCAATTCTTATTACAAATATATCTTCTAATTCCCGAGCTAGAATTGTAAAGCTTTTCTATAGTGACACTGAACCAAAATATCGAAATTGCTCAAGCCTTTAAAGAAAGCAGCAGCAAAAGGTTGCAGAACGCCTTTTAAGTAATGCTGCAGCAAGGCTCTCTGGAATACAGATACATGCCTGCCTGGGCCTTCCTGTCACCTCAGATCACCCTGGAATTCAGACTGCAAACTTCCAGTGCCTTTGGCAGGAATTGCAGACAGGCAGAGAGAGAGAGAGAAAGAGAGAGAGAGAGAGAGAGAGGTGGGGGGGGGGTCTCTTTGAAAAGTAACTTCTACACAGTTTTGATCATTACCACTGTCTGAACATGGAGAAGCCTCTTTGCAGTTTGGAATGGAAATGATAAAACAGGATGTGCATGTCAGTTACAACCTGTAGGCTTATCCTTTGAAGGCATCCCCCTCCCTGTTCAGGGGCCACATCCACTTTGGCTTTTCCTTCAAGATGTAATTCCCTGTCCATATTCATAATGAAGGCATCCTTCACTTCCCCCTTCCTGTCCCAGGCTCCCTCTGGGCTCACCACCCTCTTCCTTCTCCCCATCACAGCTAAGCAAGTGTGGACAAGGGAAACATTCTGGCTTTGAAGTCAGTCTGGACTCCCATCTTGGACGTAAGATTTAGGGCAAGACGTTTAACCTCTCAAAGCCTTCCTTACTTCACCAAATGCACTTAATGATATTTGTTTCGTGGAAGTGTTTTGTGGATTGAAGATCAAGTTTGCATCAGCATGAAAGACGGATATCATTTGTATTTGTATGGCTTTCGTCATGGGTGATTTTTGGTGGCTGTCTTCCTCAGAAGATGGGGCTCCTTGAGGAACCAAGGGGGGGGGGGAGGTCCACAGCACTCACGGTGCTGCTAGGCCCCCACTTTCTTCTGATCGTGTGGTGCCGCCGACATCTGTGCGTTGGCTTCTCTCTGCAGGCAGGCTGTCTGTCTCTGTGGGTTGGGAAGATGGAAGGAGACAAGCCTGAAGCAGAGTCACGCCCTCATGGGTTAACATTCCGTGGGGACACGCTGGGTGGGATGCAGGGCCCTTCCTCCCCTGAGATCCATCTGTTAGTCTCCAGGAGGGCTGGCTGGCATGCTTGGGTCCCATTTCCACCCCTGGATCGCATGGGGGAGAGTGGATAGTACATGCCAGACTCTTAACTCCTGCTGCCCCAGCAGTATGTAGTGGAGTGAGAAGTATGGAGGCCAGTTCCCCCAAGCCCATGGGACCAAGGGCAAGGGCAGTCATCCAACAGAAAGGAACCGGGGGCACCAGGAAAAGGGAAGGATCCTTGGGAAGTCCAAACCAACAGATGTACATTGCATGACCAAACACTGCTTAATAACTGAATTAATAGACAAACAAATGAAAGGTGGGTTTTTTTTTTTTTTTTTTTTTTAGAAAGAGCCCTGGCCTGGGAATAGGGCAAATGGAGTTAAGTCTGCACGCCTCAGTTAATTTGAGTGACTTGGTACGTTTAGAGCTGCTCTCAGGGCCTGGTGTCCTGGACTGTAGAATTTTCTGGTTGGATTAGGAGATCTCCAAGGCCTCTTCCAAATTTACATGTCTAGTATCTCATGCTCCTCATTAAGAAAGAATTTTAAGTTAATTGAAACAGGGCTTTCGCAGCAGGCTCTGGAGAAAACCGTATAGATATCTATAGGTTAAGTAGAAGAGAGGGTAATGACACGCTTTCCCTGGCTTAGGGGGAAGAGTAATTTGGAAGATGAAAAATAAGTAAGACTAGCCGCCTTATTTGGGACAGTGCTGTGCTCTCTTCGGGGAAGACCACAGACAGGAAGAGATGTTCTGCCCAATGACCAAGGGAGGGTCAGCTTGTCAGCAGGAAGGATGGGGTGAGCCGTAGGAACAGGGAAAGCCTGCGTTTGCTACCGTTCTTAGGAATAGACACAGTTTGTGGGTGATTACTCAGTATTCCATTGAATGGAGGGGAAACAGGCTCAGAGAAGTGAAGGAACTTGGCCTTGTCGCCCGCCCAGGACTGGGGTCAGGGAGTCCTTGGGCTCCACGGAGGATCTGAGCAGTACATGCCATGTGCTGGCTTTAGGTCAGGGACAAGGTGACCCTCACATGGAGAGCCCTGCCAGCCAGTCAGTGTTCAAGGCCAGACAAGGGTGAACAGAGGGCCGGGCGGCCCGCCCTCACCAGCCTACAGGGGTGGGTTGTTGTCTGAGGTGCAGAGAGCTGGAGCCCCACCTCTCCTTCCCTCACCCCTCCTTCTTCCTGCCGTCCCACCACCTAGCACACCGGACACGGGACTCATAATGCCACAGGAGAGCCATACCCTCCGGGGGAGGCAGTGGAACAGAGCCGTGGCCCAGGTGGGAACAGGAGGCCCCGGGCCCTGGCCTGCAGGTCTGGAGACCCGGATTGGCTTTCTCCAGCCAGCCTTCCTAGCTCTTGTCATTGTCTTTTGTCTTTGCCTCTGGTTGTCTTCAAATCTTTGTCTGCCGCTCTGACATGCTTCCCTTGGGTTCTTTCGTCCCTTGTGATGCCATGTGCTCTGCCGTTCCACTCTGCCTGCCGCTGCTTATTCCGCTCCCACCTGCCCCCACCCCGTTTCCTTTTCTTGGCTCGCTCTCTCTCCTTCTACACGTATGCAGCTCTCTCCCTCCCTCTGCTGCCAGCACTGGCTCCTGCCCCCACCCCACTGGTGTCTTCTCTTGCATGGCTGGGCCTCTCCAGACAGAGTCCAGCCGCTGCCCCCACACACCACCCCCCCACCCCGACTCTGGCCTGTCTCACCCTCCATTGCTAAGCACTCCATCAGCTGGCGGCCGAGGCCTGGCCCTGATGGAGAACTGCCCCCTCTGGGCCTGACTACTTGTCCCTAACCCTCTGAGCCTGGCCTCTCTCAGCCTGGCCATATGGATGAAGAGCCCCCCTGCCCGTAGACAGGCCTGGCTTTCTGGAGAATGGGGAGGCTAAAGAAGCAAGTAGCTAAGATGTGAGGGCTCAAGGGGCGCCTGGGTGGCTCAGTCAGTTAAGCATCTGACTCTTGATTTTGGCTCAGGTCGTGATCTTGTGGTTGGTGAATTCGAGCCCTGCTTCACGGTCCACGCTGATAGTGTGGAGCCTGCTTGGGATTCTCTGTCTCTCTCTCTGTGCCATTTCCCTGTTCATGTTCTCCCTTTCTCTCTCAAAATAAATAAATAAACTTAAAAAAAAAAAAAAGATGTGAGGGCTCAAGCCTGACTCTGCCCTCCACCTGGGCCAGTACAGCTGCCTTGGGCCTGCAGGCCTCCCCTTCTGGAGGACTCCACCTGTTCTACGTCTCACAGTGTATGTGAGGGGCAGTGGCAGCCAGTGATCTGCTTCGAGGGTCCTGAACAGACGCCACTCCCCTGTGTCTCCTGCTACCTCCTGAGACGGTCCACCCACTCTGCACACGGTAAGCATTTTTTGAGCACCTACTATGCTCAAACACTTAGTATTGTGCCGGTTATGTTCTAGCACCTATAAAGTGGGGAACAAGCTAGGCATGACCCCTTCTGTCACAGGGCTCGTGCTCCATGGGCGTATCAGATAGGCAAGTAGGAACTGATGATGCCGAGGGCCGAGGGCTCTGATGGGGGCCGCACGAGGCCCTTGAGCGCCCTGGGGTGCAGTCACGGTGCCCAGCCAAGTCAGTAGGGTTTCAGGAAGCCTGCCCTGAGCAGATGCTCCCTTAAGCCGAGACTGAAGGATGTATTCACTTTCACTGGTAAAGGGGTTGGTATTTGTGGCAGGGTTTGGCAATTGGCAGTTGTCCAGGTAGAAGGGACAGCCGCTGTGAAGGCTTGGGTGTCGAGAACATTTCTCACCTCACCTTGGTCCCCAGGAGAATGCACCTTATGCTCCAGAATTCAGCCCAGCCTAGAATCTCCTTGCTCTGACTTCCCATAGCCCCTTCCCCATACCTTCCAGAGAACCCGTGTTACCATCCAACAGTGAGCCCAGTGGCCTCAATGGACAGATGTCTTCTCTGACATCCCGGATCCTGGTACCAGACTTGCGATAGAGTCAATTCTCAGCATTGCTGAGGTCAGATATGTGAATGGATAGATGGGTAGATGAATTTAAAACAAAACAAAACAAAACAAAAAACCAACCAAAACGAAGGAGCCTGATCTGATATGAGATTGCCAAACTTCCCCCATCTGCCTGGGCTCCTTCAAAAAACACCATTTCCTTCCAGTGTCCTGGGAATTTTGAAAAGGCTGATCCATCAGTATCTCAGGCTGCCAAGAACTCCTTTTTCTCCAAGAAATCAAACTAACCCCCAAATGTTGGGTGTGTTTGTGTGTGTGTTTCCTGCAAGCTGAGGCCTGGCTTTCGAGAAGTAATCAATTCCAATTGATTGGCAAAATCCGACTTGTGTTCCCTCTGCCAATTTTGGATGGTAAAGTTCATTAAAAGCAGGCCTCTGGCAAGCCGACACCCCTCAGTGCTACGGTAATAAGGGCTTATTATGCCAAGCAGCGGGATCTGCCCTAAAGAGTCCTTGGCATGGTTTCGTGGGGACTTGCCCATCTGCAGCAGTGTTTTTTGTAAATGAGTAATTTGACCATGATAAAAATCCAGGAGGAGTTTTTCCAAGCTTGGCCGGGGAAGGACTTGGAGAGAACCCTGTGGTGAAGAGTGGAGCTCCTGGCCCGTAGTGAGGTGCAGACCCCTTCCAGCCCTCCTCCTCCTTCCTGCTCTGACCCCCGGCTCCCCAGATGGAGGGATTTCTCCTGGCACCACTGTCAGGAAAGCGGTTTGGCCCCGGGCTGGCAGAGGCACTGCTTTCGAGCCCTGTGGCCCCTCCAAGAGGTGGGGCACACATCTCTGCCACAGTTGTTTGCTTTTAGAGGCTCCAGGGGCTGGAGCTAGGAAGGGATACATTTCTTCCTGAGTATGCACAGGGCAGCAACTTCTGGAAGTCATCAAGCCTGACAGCAACTGGCATAGGATCCGCTGAGCGAGTGTTTGGATCCAGAAGTAGGAGTTTGCTTTTAGCTAATATTTCTAATGTGCCCGTCCTATGCCAAGCTCTGTGTTGGGCTCATTCATACGCAGGGCCAACTTCACGTTTTTTACAGCAGTCACCAGAGCTGGAGATCATGGGCACTCTGGTTTGAAAATAAAGCGTTTTCTTTCGCATTTTAAAGTGTTCACATGGAGGTTCTAAAAGGTTATGCAAAAAAGTGCTAATTTTTTTTTTTTTTTTCTTTTTGAGGTATGGGACTAGTGGGTTGGGAGAAGGCCTTGAATTTTCACTTCACATGCTACTCATATTATTCTAAGTTTAAGAAGTAGCTGCTCTAAATGCCTCTTATGGAAAATTTGGAAAATACAGAAATGTAGGACAGAATTATATGCTGCCTGTTAGATATGGTTCATGTTTCCATTTTCATCCAAGTAAACTAAGCCTCAAATGTACCCAAGTTCACACAAGTAAATGATGAGGAAGATTTGGTTCAAATTTGATAGTGGTTTTCATCTTCCTAGGATTTCTGAGACCCAGAAAGTTGTTTCTTGAAAGTGATTTTTACCTGATTCTTGGTCCTAGGAGAGTGTCTGCTAGAGGAAAGACAGGCTCCATGCTCAGACCAGACTGGGATATGGTGGGTTCTGCGTCTAATAAGTGATGGCTCACAGTCAATTTTCTTAGTGTTTATTTGCTTATTAAAGGCTCTGAGAAGTCCTGCAAACTTATGAACAAAGAACCCTCACCCCTCCCAACCCCTGTACACCTCCCACAGAATCTACAGGTCAGCAGACCAGTTTTGGAAAATGCGTGCCCCTTCTTGCCTCTGCCCATCCAATCTCCTCCTTCCACTCAAGTCTTTGCAGTCTGTGTGGGCAGATAGGGACCCCACCGAGGCCTCAAGGGAGAAGTGACCCCCTACAGTCACTGCTAGGAGGAACAGTGGGAATCCTAGTGGCTGACCCATTTGTCTTTAACAAAAGAGGAAACTGAGGAAGGGAAAGGGGAGTGGCTCATCCAGTGTAAGGCAGAAGGTCCGTGACAGGATTGGCATTTGAACCCGGGCCCCACGAGCAGGACCCGGCTCCTAGTAGATGCCTGTGCTCAGGCTGGGTTCTGATGGAGGCCGGGCCCGTGTGGCTTGTGTCTCCAGCAGAATGTATTCACAAACTCTGACTTCGGCACCAGAAGTTCACCTCACTGCCTGGCTGGGTTTTGCTTTTTGCCACGTAGCAGAAATCCCTTCGGGCCCTGCAACATGGGGTGCTGCTTCTGCCCCGCACTCGGCAGCCCCCACGTTCTCCACAGCACTGCAGGTTGGGCCACGGCAGAGACTCAGCTTGTTCTGGGGGCTCCTGGGAGGCCTGGCTCTGTGCCCTGTGCTTTGTCGGGGCTCCCTCAGTCTGCCTGAGGTCCTGGGGGCAGGCAGTCGCCCCCAGATCTTCCTCCCTCCAGAGATGACCGGGTGGTGTTTTCACAGGCCGAGAGCCCAGGCCCCAGAACCTACTCCCCATCTTCCGTGAAACCATCAGTGACCACTAACTTTGGATTCTCAACCCTCATAGCTGCCTGCGGGGATTAGAAATCCCCAAACCACACACTCATCGATTTTTTTTATTTTTGCCTTTCACTGAGCATGAACCCAGAGGCCAGGAGCCATCCAGACAGGAATTCAAACGTAGTAAGACATCTAGCTGGGGATGGACATATAAACAGTTCCCAGAAGTTGGGGCACTGGTAATGCTAAGTCCCAGGTGCAGGGCAGCTGGGATGCATATTGAAGGATGACACAGGCTTAATACCATGGAGGCAAGAGGTTTGCCTCTTTTTCCACTGGGAACAGCTTGGCTGAAGCGATGGGGCTGCTACACAGCATATGTGGAGCGTAGCAGAACAGCATCCCGGGATCAGGGTGGATTTTTGCAGCCTGCGTGGTGGACAAGGGTAGATGGAGACTCCTCGGAGGTCACGGAATGACACGAGTAATGCACATTCAGAAAAGTTCCCCTCTGCATCCCCAGGGAATGAGTGAGAACCAGGTGATGCCTGGACAGTGGAGTGGCCCAGAGGCTGTCATGGGAGGGAGGGTCTGCTCACGTGCGAGGGTGAGGCAGGACGGTCCAGGTCAACTTCCGAGTCTGTCACCGGCTCGACTGCAGAAGCAGACCATAGTCTCAAGTCTGTGTGATTTTATTCTTTCTAGTAAGAATGAATGAATCATTAATTACCTACGAAATATGAATTGATAGCTTGACCTTTGAAGTCTTTTCCCATATAGAAGTCACCGTTCGGTCATTGCTTTGGGCCAGGTCTCACACAGTAGCACACCAAGGGCAGGATGGTGGGACAGTCCACACTGGGTGTAGGCAAGAAGGGAGGGCCTTGTCGGCAGAGAGTTCAATAAAAATCAGCCAACTTTCTCTTATCGCCTTGCACTGGCAATTCTGAACAATGTCAGGGATGAGCTACACCTCTCTGCCTGGTGGACTTCTCCCAGCACTGATTGGCCTCAAGTTTGGGGTTTGAACACTCAGCCACCAAGCTTATTGGCTAATTTAAGCTAATGTCATTTTTTAAATATAATTTATTATCAAGTTAGTTAACATTCAGTGTATACAGTGTGCTCTTGGCTTAGGGAGTAGATTCCCGTGATTCATCATTTACACACAACACCCAGTGCATATCCCAACAAGTGCCCTCCTCAGTGCCCATCACCCATTTTCTCCACCTCCTGTCCCCCCACCCTCTTCCACCCTCAGTTTGTTTTCTGTATTTAAGAGTCTCTTATGATTTGCCTCCCTCTCTATTTGTAACTATTTTTCCCCTTCCCTTGCCCCATGGTCTTCTGTTGAGTTTCTCAAATTCCACATATGAGTAAAAACATAGGATATCTGTCTTTCTCTGACTGGCTTATTTCACTTAGCATAATACCATCCTGTTCCATCGTTGTCGTCGCAAATGGCAAGATTTCATTCTTTTTCATTGCCGAGTAGTATTCCGTTGTGTAAACACACACACACACACACACACACACACACACACATATCACATCTTCTTTATCCATTCATCAGTTGATGCAGTTGATGGACATTTGGGCTCTTTCCATAATTTGGCTATTGTTGAAAGTGCTGCTATAAACATTGGGGTACAAGTGCCCCTATGCATCAGCACTCCTGTATTCTTTGGATAAATTCCTAGCAGTGCTATTGCTGGGTTGTAGGGTACTTCTGTTTTTACTTTTTTGAGGAACCTCCACAATGTTTTCCAGAATGGCTGCACCAGTTTGCATTCCCACCAAAATGCAGCAGGGTTCCCCTTTCTCCACATCCTTGCCAACATCTGTTATTTCCTGAGCTGTTCATTTTGAGGCTGATGTCATTCAGAGGGCCTCACACTTTACCAGTGGAAGCCCTGGAAATGGCTCCATTTGGCAGGCTACTGAACCTGGATTTGAGGGCTTTTGAGCTCCTTCCTCGGTATTTTTGAAGTCTTCACTATCCTCTTATAACACTCCCCCTCTCCAGTCGCTAGACTCCAGAACAAATTGCCTGGCAGTGCGGGGAGAGCTTCAGAGCTTCCTGCCAGCAAATCTTCGGGCATATTACTGACCGGGGCCTCCAGCCAGGAGGAGGCCCAGCCCTGCCCTTCCTCTGGGAAGGCACTCCTAAGGCCCTAAATAAACCTCGTAAGTCATGCAAATGTTCCCCGAAGGAGCCTGAAATGTTTGGCCTTTCTCTGTGGGCAGCAACAGTGGTTCACAGGGAACATACAAAATATTACTCATGGTGGGTGCTGGGTCAGGGCCCCTTGGTATTAAGGCTCTAAATAAAGCTCTGTAACGAATGGCGTGGGACTAGGAGAGCCACTGTAGGCAATCCTCATAGGACGGATCTTCAGAACCACCTCCTGGGACGGCAGAACCTGGCAGCTGGCCCCGGGGAGGCCAGGGATCAAGGCTCTTCTCAGACAGGGCTCTAAGGCCCGGCTATAAATTGCCCAAGCTCAGGACGATCTGAGCAGCCAGCAGCGTGCCCAGCAGTTCTTGCTGCTGTGGTTCTCTTGCCTTTCTGCCTTCAGCGTTCATGAGCAGACACTGGGGATCTGAGTTTGGGGCGGGGTTGGTGGTGGGCTGAGGATGGGCCAGGGACACCTGGATCCAGCACCTGACGCAGGGACACAGCCGCACCTGGGACACAGCCCCACCTACAGCAGTATTTTGTACATTCGTCCCGAACCAACATTACTGCCCCAGAAAAAGGTCAAACTGCCCCCAAGCCTTGATGCTAGGGCCTGGTGCACTGGCCTGAGACTTCAGTCCTGGTTCACACCCCTCTCTCAGGTGCGGGACTCTTGGTTAAGCTGCCCAGGCCCAGGTTAGAAGCTGTAAAGGCAACAGTTGTTGCAGGTGTGGAATTTGCATTAGACGGTTAATGACAATGCGTAAGGTGCCTCACAGCCACAGCCCTCTCCCAGCTCAGCTCAAGCCAGGCTTGTTCCCCTTACTGTCACCCAACCCCCCAGACTGACGCACATTTGCTTAACCCGTGGTAACCTTTGGGTGAAAGGGTCATCTTGTTGCTTTCATGTTTGCTTCCCAGTTTCCAGGGAGGGTGGCTCTTCTTGGTTGTGCTTTGGGGGTTTATCCTTCTGTTTCTGGGAATTGCCAGTTCAAATGTAGGTCATTTTCTGTCGGTTTCTTTAATCTGTTACCTATTGATCTGTAGACATTTTTATATGTTCTCACCTTAATCTTTCTCTCCTCATTAGTGTTTTCTGTTATATATTTTGTTATATATTTAATTCCGCGTTCGTTTTGTTCTTTCCCTTCACAGCATTTGCGTTTAGAAGGCCAGCCTCACCTCAATAGTTTTTTCCTCTAATTATTTGATATTTTTACTTGTTCAATATTTGACACTTTAATCATTCTCTAACTTGTTTTTATGAATGGTATTACATAAGGGGTAGGTGGGAATCTACTCACACATGAATATGCTTATGAATAGCCAAGAGTTCCATGAACAATTGGTTAATTGTTCTCACGCCATTTCTCAGTGGATTTGAAATGTGTCTTTTGTGGAGCATGTTCCTATGCATTTGTGTTTCTATATACACACGTGTGGGTGTGCATAGCGTACACACATAGGTCTATATACCCTAATTCCCTACATTCATATTTTTAATGGCAATATGGAGGAGAGTGAAGGAGGCACTGTGGTCCTGGGGCCATTTTTGAGGTCTTTGCATTGATCAACAGCCAGTATAACAAATCTTTGTTAAGTCTGCATTCCTTAGTACACATTTAACAAATGCATATCTTGTGGCTGCACACTAAGAACTACATTTCCTGGGGCCCTTGCTTTCTGGAAACTCCATGGCCTACTGGGTGGGCAGATATTGGACATGTTTTCAAGGCTGAGAGACTTATAAATAATTAAACTGGCGTTTAAAATCCTGGATTGGATCCTGGAACAGAAAAAGACATTAGTAAAAAATTGCTGATATCCAAATGAAACCTTTGGCTAGTTACGGTATATGCCAATGTTAATTTCCTAATGTTGACAAAGGGACCACAATCATGGAGGATATTAACATTAGGGGAAGCTGGGTAAAGGGTATATGGGAACTCCCCAGATCACCTTTGTAACTTTTCTGTAAGTCTAAAGTTATTCAAGAGTAAAAGGCTTATTTAAACTTTAAAAAAAAAAATTAGCAGGCAAAGTTAATGCAACAATGGATATGCACTTATGAGCTCTTCTCTGGCAATCGGTGAATGTGATCCAGAAGGGGGCGCCTTTGATGTTGTGTGGCTTCTGAAAGATGCTTCACTGATTTCAGATTTGGTTCTCATTGTTGCCACTTGTAGAACAGGAGAAAGGTGTGAGATGATCTCTGGACCCCCTTCCACATTTTGGAAGTAGGGTTGTTTGCTCTATTTGGAAGTCTGTCACCCACAATTCTTGACCCGTCTGCAAATTTCACACTCAAGAGATGCCTAATGAGATTTGTGTCCAAGCAGGCATAAGACATCATCTTGTCATGCTGAAAGAAGCACGAAGCTCTCGTGGGAAGAAAATCATTTGGATTGAAGGTCAACAAACTGACCAGCTCTTGTCCTTTGGCATGGCAGTTAAATTCTCAGAGCCTCGGCTTGCTCATCTGTAAAATGGGAATTACAACCCCACTGCCTGCCAGGACATCCGTGACAACTGCTTGTGGTCATGCATATGGGAAACATACCTGGTGTGTCGTGGGGCCCCAGGAATGAGGTTCCCTTGCTTCCTTCTCTCACCCTTGCAGCATTTTCTCTCCCTTCAGGTAAGACAGCTCTGAAAGAACCCTGGTTAACAGCTGAAATCTCATTTAGAGATCCTCACGTTCCCTTCTAGGCTGTCTTATCTCTCAGCGGTGGCATTTCTTCCTGGGTGTCGGGGACAATCAGGCGGGCGAGACGCTTTCCCGGTAACGCAAAATGTGATTTTTTTCCGGGATTATATAGCATGGGGAGGACATTGGAGTTGAAAGGAATTTTTAGTAGGCTCACTGTCACAAATCGGATAACAGGAAATAAAACAAATAAGACTCAGTCAGTACACTGGCAGTGTGAAATTTCCTAAAAAGCAGGCATGTCGTCCTGGCAGAGGTTTGACTAAAAGCCCCGTTCTGGGCGCAAAGCAAAGAGATGGAAGTAGGAGCTTTGGCAGGGCCCCCATCACGCATCCCAGGAGAAGGAAGGCACCGTTACCAGACCCTGCTGGCAAACTGGAGTTGGTGCTGCGTGTCATCTCCAGGGGGCACTAGGCAGTCCCAGGGCCAAGTCCTGGCTCCCTGAGGCCCCTGGGGAGGTGAAATGACCCGATCCCCCTAGACTCGACATCTGTCTATAAAATGGGGACAGGATGAAATGAATCACTGGGATCCGTAACACCCACTGTAATACCCTCTTTTTTTTTTTTTTTTTTTTTTTTCATGAACTCTTAGTAAAATTAGTTGTATAGAATTTACTGCTAGGTCAAATTCCCCTTTTACTGAGACTTTGAGAAACAGGGCATAATGTGAGAAAAGAGAGATGCAGCTGTCCACATACTATGATGCCATTTTTGTAGAGCTCACCAACAAGAAAATCTAAACAACGGACCATGAAGGGATGTGTATATATGATAGGTGTATCTATACATATATATGTAGTATGTATAGATATATATTAATAAATAAGCAATCTGATGATGGATGAGTACACAATGCAGGTCAAACCTTGTTTCTGACAGGCCGAAGGTGGAGACAGAATAAGAAAAGGACCCTCAGAAGCCTCAGTGCTTTAGTAACATTATTTCTCAGGTCAACAGTGCTTAGTCTGTGGGGGTGGGCTTTATGATTTTGCTTTTTATCTTGCACAAACCTGATGTACGTTTCATTATGTATCAAATATTACATAACCTAAAGAAACCCAGAGCAACCACCCTGAAAGCAAGTTTATGTGAAGAGGTTTATCAAATGGAAAAACGAAATCAAAAACACATTATTTGTCACCAGATGTAGAGACAGGAGCAACAACACACTGAAACTCCATGTGACCCTAAGCTTCCAGATGCATTGTTTACCCTCAGCAGGTGTGGCTTTCTTCCTCTGGTTTTTTTTTTTTTTTTTTCCCTCAGGCAACGCAGGCCACGGGCTGGAAGGCCTGTGTCCACACCTCCTCGCTTTGCAACAGGCTGCTGTTCTGTTTTCTGCTCTGTTCTCTGTGTGCTGCCTGTAACTCTTGCCCTGGGGCAGGAGGTGAAGGGTGCTATTTGATCACAGGAAGTACATAGCTAGCTTTTTATCCCCCTCTCACTTTTTCTACCTTGTCCTTGAGGGGCGTTCTGCACTTGGAACTCTGGTGCCATCCCTCTATTACCTGTTCCTATTTTATATGGTCTTATAGCCCGTACAACACCGCCAGCATTAGGCGTTCAACAGATACTCGTTGCCTTCTCCCATTCCTTGATGTGCTCAATTTCTCCATCCCTAAAATGGAGATAGCAATACATACTTCAGTTGGACATTGTGACAGTGCTAGGAGAAAGCCCATTTTGGTCGCCCCTTCCCCACCCTTCCCCAGTGTGGGAACTAGAATAGAGGCGACAGTTCAGAAACAGGTTCTTTGCCAAGCTGTTTGGCCCTCCTGCCTGAGCAGGCCACTTTGCCTTTTGGGGCCTCAGCATTCCTATCTGTCAAGTGGGGCTGTCCATGTCTGCCTGTTTGCGTGGCTCAGAGACAGTGATGGAAGGAAAAGCACCCAGACAGATCAGAAGCATCCTCCGGAAGTTCCAGTACAAGAGTGTAAGTGTCTCCAGAGACTCGAGGCATCTGTCCATGCGGTTGTCTGACAGCCCAGTGGAGATGCTCTTGGAAATGGCAGCACTTTCACGCAGCTCTCCCACAGCCCAGCCACATTCATTTGCCTTCTGCTCAGCTGCTTGGCTTCAAGGTGAAGGCCAGACTCACAGGCGTGGAATCTGATAAGACTAAGTCGCTCTGCGGGAATCTGTCATCCTTGGGCCACTCGTCACGGGGAGGTCATGGCTCTTTCTCCTGTTTCCCCTGGGAAACAGCTCCTCCGCCTTCCACTCCTGTCCCTGGTCGACTGCAGGCCGGGAGCTCTCCTGCTCCACAGCTGCGACACTTGACGCGATTTGCAAAGTATGGAAATCAGCCTCTGTCCGCGTGTGCGGTGGTTTTCAGTTTTCAGGCTCCAGCTAGAAGGTGTTGGGATGCAGACCCGTCTCTCTCCTGCCCCAAGGAGCAGATGGTGTTCGCGAAACAGATTTTGAATAGCTTGTTAAATTAGGAAAGGGGGGAGGGCAAGGAGCCACACTGGAGCCTGTGGTCTCAGGATTCAGGGATCCACAACGTGCACTGGCCTCTGGGGTGAGAGAGCCACGCACCCCCGCCACCCTCCGATCACTGTGCATAGGACACCTCGCTAATTAGGCCGCATACCCTGTGGCCTGTCATGGTCCTTTTGCCTTTTCGTTCCACCTTGGCTACATTGTAGCTGCATGATCTGGTGACCTAACCACCCTGAAGCACCGTGTGAAGGAGAGATGGGAGAAGGAGAAGGGGAGAAGGAGAGATGCTCTTCTGCTGAGGGACCGCCAAGGTTAGAGCTGATGCGGGTGGACTTCCCAGCAGCCTGCCGCGGGCCCAGAACATTCAGGTTGCTCCCGATGTTCGCGATGTTCTGTATGTAGCGTTTGTTGTCACGGGCACACGAAGCCTAGCTTTTGGGGCACAATGTGGGTATCTGATGCCTGTTTGCTTATTCTCTGTATAAACTCTAAAACCTCAAAATGGGAAGCCGGAAGGGGTAGAAATTTTGAGCTAAAATCCCTTTGTTCTTTTTCAATTTGAGAACTATTTTCTCATTTTAAGATTTGTGGCATTAAAGTTATTTCTTCCCTCTCTTCTCAGTGAGGTACATCTGTGTGCTATGCAGGCTTCTCCCTCAGGCTGCATCTCCTTTCTTGGTCCAACTCCTCATAGTGGTTCGTGGCCGACTCACCGGCTGGCTTCTTAGGCCCCGGTGCTTTGGACAAGCTAGACGCAGAAAGCCTGATAAACCAGTCAAGGCCATGCTCTTGCTTCTGATAGATGAGGTCAGGCTCCACTTGGCATATTTAAAATGTGGTTTTCCTAACTTGCTACCTCATAACAAAGAAAGAACCAAATCACACCCTCATTAGCTTCAAAGAGAAATACTGTTTTTTTTTTTTTTCTTTTTCTTGCATTGGCAAGAGATTTAGTTTTTGCTTAAAGGAAACACAGATGACGCTAATGAGACCACAGTGTCTTAATTTGCATATTAGATGAGATAAATATTGAGCTAATTAACACCTAGGATAAATTTTCATTGCCTGGGACAATGGTTCTACAGTGATAGTAGTTCTCTGCTGCTTACCCAGGAGCAAAACAATTTGAAGGAAGACTCACTTCCCCACAAAGACTTCAGGCCAACCAAAAATCCTCCCAGGAACTGCCATCTAGGAGTCTTATTTTAATTTGTAATACACCGTGGATCCTCTTTCAAGTTAACCGTGATCCTGTTGGCAAATGAGGCCAACAGGTGTGCGGACAGACCAGACAACTGCAGTGTGGGGCTGGGAGGGGCTGGGCCCGCCCCACCCAGGGTTCTGGAAAAGGGTTTGGAAACAACAATCTGGGTTGGACAGTCATTTATTCCAGCGGCAGAACTGGCTACGTAATTTGCCAGGCCCAGGGCCAAATGAACAGGCAGGATCCCTTGTTCAGAAGTGAGTCCGTGCAAGGTGGCCCCTCAAAGCAGGGTGCAGCTTATGTGTCCATGAAGCCTGCTTCCATGTCTGCTGAACATGAGCTTTCTAGACAAAAAGGAAGGGGACTTATTTTTATAAGGAAATTAGATTTCATGCCAAGCTCATTTTAGTGAATTAAATGAATTTAAATGAGTATAAAAGAAATGGCAAAAAGGAAAAGAATGCTCAGCTCTAGGCCTGCCACAGCTTGTGGCTCTGCGCTCCACCCTGCATCTGTCCGCATTTGCGGTGTCACTGACTAGGGCCCTCGATTCTCTCTCCTGACGCCCTCCAAAATTGCTTCCCCACCTTCTGACAATGCTTGCTCAACTTCCAAGTGTTAAGCTTTGCTCTGTCTTTTGTATTTTAATTGCTTTCTCTCGCTTTTAATGAGCAATCAGGGCTATTTCTTCACTGAGGACTTGCAAATTTCAAGCAGCGTGTGGGCCTATGAAAGGAACAGGTGAAATCTGCAATCCCGGGCAGGCGTCATTAGCTGTGGGGAGGTCTGGAGTCGCCATCTATCTACTGGAAAATGTCCACTTAACTTGCAGCCTTAATTCAAAGGAAATGTCAAGCACTCCGCTATCTGCTTTGTGGCAATTGTAGAGAGGATGGGAAGGAGGAATGGAGAAGCCATCTGAGACCGCAGCCTCTGCGGGAAGCGAGCTTAGGTAGGTGCAGGCTCCTGCATGGGGTGGTGGGAGCCTGTGCTGAACGCCCGGTATTGCCCGCCAGAATGAACTTACTAGCAGCGAGTGGGCAGGAAATAGAGGCCAAAGTATTACAGTCTAAATTAAGAGAAGTCATCAACCCATCACGGAGTGAGGAGCTCTATCTACGCAGGCTGAGCTGCGTCTTAAAATTGCCTGGAAGGGGTGGTCATTGTTTGCCCTGATCTTTCCATTGGTGATTCATGATGTTGCCAGTGGGATATTTGTTTCCTCAAATTTCTCTATTTTTCCACAGCCACTTTGGTGCCCTGCACTCAGCGAGCTGCCAATACTTGCCTGTTGATTGACTGACAGAGAGGTAGGAAGCCATCAAATGAGTTTCCTCCCTGAAGGAGTGGAAACCACCTGCCTTCAATTAGCTCCTTTCCTCCAGGCTGGAGCCCTTCAGTCTGACAAAAGCATCAGGTTACAAAGGGATGTGGGGAATTGTCCTAGCAGTATCACAGATGTCACACATGTCCCAAGCTCTCAGAGACAGCTGAGCTCAATGATAGGAAATGTGGCTTTGAGGCGGTGTCATGTTTACAGGGCTCCCCCATGCCCTGAAGAGCAAACTTTCCAGCTTAGAGCTGCAACAGCCATTGCCCCCAAAAGAAATGAGGCCTTCAGACCCACCAGTGTGACTAGTTAGGTCAAATGGGGAGAGGATTTTTGTAGGAGTTAAATTTTGTTTTTAATACTAAGCCATCCAAATGAACTATAGAAAGGCACGCTCCCGCCACCACACCACAGTTACTGAAAAATGAATTGTTTCTTTCAAAAGGAAGGACTGGACATTTGGAAGCTCTCAGTATTCCATCATGTCAACCACAGACGTGGATGAGTAAATATTGTCACACGGCTGTGTGTGCGCATGTGCGTGTCGGTGGGCTCGGCGGGTTCGCTTGGTACATATCTTGCTGTCTGAGTGCTCCGTGCTTCGGATATGCTGCCTCACGGGGAACTGTGGGCCAGGGCTGCCTTCCCCAAATACAGACCGGGGGGTCTTAAGCAATAGAAACATACTTTCTCACTGTTCTGGAGGCTGGAAATAGGACACCAATGAGCAGGGTTGATTTCTGAGGCCTCTCCCTTTGATTTGCAGATGGCTGCCTTCTTGCTGTGTCCTCACATGGCCCTGTGTGTGTGTGTGTGTGTGTGTGTGCATGCATCTCTGGTGTCTGTTCTGTGTCATTATCTCCTGTTGTAAGAATACCAGTCATCTTGTTTAGGGCCCACCCAAGTGGTCTTATGTGGACTTGCTTGCCTTTGAAAGCCCTGTCTTGTGCTTCAACATCTAAATTTGGGGGGACATATTTCAGCTCATAACAATGATCATGTCACTCCCTCCATATTAACAAGTGCAGATTGTTCGAGGTTGGAGATTAATTGAAGGCAGTTGAAGAGCCTGGGGCAAAGATGCTCTTGGGGAGAAGGATGGAGATAGGATCCTTTCTTTCCCAAATCACTGCGGCCCCTCATCGTTTCTCCTGTGGGTGCAGTGCCCTCATGGCCTGTCGTGAGAAGGCTGCAGCCTCCACGAGCCTGGGCTTTTTCCTGCTCCTCTCTTGCCGGAACACATGCTCCCGGACAACAGAGGGCCTCTCTCTGTTGCTGAATTTTACTCTTTGGTTGATTTTATTATCAAGATTTTATTGCTGATGATAGATACATGGAGATGGAGGTGAAAAATGCAGAGACTCCAGGAGAAAGTTGGAGCTCACCAGCATCTCATTTTGTGATTTTGATCCTTGATCCATCACCCCTTCTGTCTGTGCCCTGTCCTCTCGTAAAGGTGAGCTGCTGGAAGCCTAAAGGCTTCTGACAAGTAGAGAAGGGTAGAAAGGCAGCAGGCCTTTCTCGGCCTGGACCCACGTCCCTTGCTCTTCTCTGCTCAGCTCAGCACTGGCCTTGGCTCTTGCCAGGCAGCTTGTAATTGGTGGGCTCTGGTCGAGAAGGAAGGGCCAGGACCCAATGCCTGCATCCCCTACCAGCTCCGGACCCATGCCACGGCCTATCCCTTCTCTGCTGGGAAGGCCTGGGGACGGCCACCCTCCCACATAGCCTGCTTCTCCAGCATCCTGAGACCAGTCTGTCTGGTGTCTGGTTCTGGCCAGTATTAAGCAATGTCCTGCTTCTGAAGGCCACTCAGTATGTGCCTCCTCACCCTTTGAGGCCCCAAATAGCTGTTCTCAGTGGTAACTTCCCTCTTTGGTTCTGTTCTTCCACAGATGTGATGTTTCCCGTGTGAGGTTATGCCTAAGAGAAAAAGTCTAGGCCAAGGAAAGTAGGAAACGCAACCCTCTTGCCGTGTGTTTCCCTCTCACCTGGCTTCAATATGGCTCTCCCCTTAAGATCCGCATCTCCCTCTTCCAAGAGGCCCTCCTTGACTACTCTAGGCACACCACTTTCTGAGCACTACAGAGTTCCTCACAGCCCTCTGGGAAAGACCTGTTTATCCTATGCACTCTTTGGGACAGAGCCTCTGACTTTGAACCTGACCTTCAGAACCCAGCATGGAGCTGGACACACATTGAGCACGTAAAATGAGCAGATTGAAAGGAACATCCAAAACCAAAGCTCCTCCCTCTGTCACACCCACTCAGGTGTGACTGCTTTGGAGGGGGGCCACCTCTAACTTGGGAGAGTTCACTCCTTCCTCTGCAGAGTCTTGCACATTTGTCTAACTTTATGTTCATTTCCATATGGTAATTATATTGAGCTGTTTACATCTCATTCTCCCCCCAGCCTAGCAGAATATGATCCATTCTGCTAGGTATTCCCTGAAACTTGAGCTAAGTGCAGCCCCATGACAAGATAGTTGACCTGAATGACACTTAACTAGGCAGAGAAATGATCATGTTGCTTAAAGTATGCTGGATCTGGCTCTGGCTAATTTAGAAGCAATTACTTACTTTATTCTCTCATTATTTATAGAGCAAGTGTTATATGTCAAGGCATGGTCCTGGGCTTTACAAATGAAATAACTGTGTATTTGTTGAGTTACTTCCATGGACCAGCATGGAAATTTATTTATTTAACTTCAAGTTAGTTAACATACAGTGTAATATTGGTTTCTGGAGTAGAACCCAGTGATTCCTCTCTTACATATAATACCTAGTGCTCATCCCAACAAGTGCCCTCCTTAATGCCCATCACCTGTTTCATTTAGCCTATCCCCCTACCTACCTCCCCTCCAGGAACCCTCAGTGTATTTTCTGTATTTCAGCACCTCTTACAGTTTGCCTCCCTCACTGTTGTTATCTTTCCTACCCTTCCCCTATGTTCATCTTTTTTTTTTCTTAAGTTCCATATATGAGTGAAATCATATGATATTTGTCTTTCTTTGACTGACTTATTTCACCTAGCATAATACATCCTAGTTCCAACTATGTTGGTGCAAATGGCAAGATTTCATTCTTTTTTGATTGCCAAGTAATACTCCATTGTATATATATATATATACCACGTCTTTATCCATTCATCAGTCGATGGACATTTGGGCTCTTTCCATACTTTGGCTATTGTGGATAGTGCTGCTATCAACATGGGGGTGCATGTGCCCCTTCAAATCAGCATTTTTGTATCTTTTGGATAAATACCTAGTAGTATAATTGCTGGGTTATAGAGTAGTTCTATTTTTAATGTTTTGAGGAACCTTATGGACTAGCAACTTCCAAAGACGCTATGTCTACACCTCACTCAACAGGATCAGAGACCATGTCTGTCTTGTTCACTGCTCAATCCCCAGTGCTTAGATCCGTGGCTGGTAAATGAAGCACTCCAGAGTATTTGTAGAAAAAAATGAATGGGTAAACTGTGAGATAAATAGTATTGCACCATTACCTGGCAGAGCCATGATTCAGATCTGGTCTGTTTGACTCCAGTGGATGTGGTATCTCCATGTCCTCATCTTCCCCCAGTCTTGTATGATGACTCCATTGTCCTCAAGTAAGGGCAAAGATGCTGTCATATGCAATGGGCCACGAGTGTGAGCCAGAAGGAGTTCTAGGTGGACTGGAAGAAGTGTGGGTTATTATTATTATAATTACTCTTATGTTTTTTAGCGAAATATCAGAGGAGGACTCAAAGAGAAGGTTTACCACCTTCTTTGAGGTGGTCCTGGTAGCTGGGCCTGGTAGAATTAGAGGTTCATAACCACTGAGCTGGGTGGCTCAGTCCGTTGAGCATCTGAATCTTGATTTTTGGCTCAGGTCATGATCCCAGGGTTGTGGGATTGAGCGCCTCATTGGGCTCTGCACTGAGCATGGAGCCTGCTTTGGCTTCTCTCTCTCTCTCTGTCTCTCTCTCTCTATCTCTCTCTCTCTCTCTCTCTGTCTCTCTCTCTCTATCTCTCCCCCCTTTCCCTTTGTCTCTCTCTTCCTCAGCTCCTCCCTACTCCTGCATTCTCTTTCTCTTAAAAAAAAAATCAGCAAAGGAACTTGAATAGTCCTGCAAGAGAGGCAAAGTTTGGCTTGACCACCACTTGTTTGCCTGAGGAAATTAATTAAGCAAACTTGGTTAGGTCTGGATCCAGTGGTAGAGCAAGCATGTCCTGTAACCTCAGATGACCCATGATCTACTCAGGGAAACAGAATCAGCTTCACAACTCGGCTATGTGGTAGGATGATGGTCAGTCTACAGCCCTGTTCTGTGGGGGTCATTTAGCAGTTCTGTGGTGTTGTCTATTTTCTGGATCTTTCTCTGGGAGCCGGTCCCAACTTTGGAGGTGTTTATTGGCCAAGTTCTGATGAATGGAGCCTTTGTTTTTCACGAAAGTAATCATCTCTAAATGAGTGGGAACTCAGCTCCTGCTGTCAACCCAGTGCTAAGGAGAAATTAAAGCTCTTGATCTGCAATTGATCAACTATTAAAGTCACAGCATGGGGTGTTTCTGTGCTTTGTCTGTTTTTTGTTTTGTTTACTATTTGCTTTATTGGTTGGAATGGCACTCCTTCATTTAAGACACATGGGAAGTGCTTCTTGATGATTTATGCCGTGGAAGGCCCAATTTGTGGGATAGATAACAGGTGCTCTTTTGGGAGCATTAAAATGACATTGTTGTGGAATATTTATGCTAATGAATAGCTCAAGTGATCACTCCTGTGCTGATGGCTCACGAGGAGCTGTCACTTCTTGAGGAGCAGGTTGTGATGTCAGCCTCCTCAATGTCAATGTTCCCTGACCTTTGATGAAAAGGCAAGAGAGACGACAGACTCTCACTTGTTTATCCCCAATTATGAATCTGCTGTTTTAGATGTTTAAACACATTTATTTAATCCCACCTTGCAACCTCTGCAAGGAGCCGTGGTTATCTCCGTTCTACAAATGAGGAAATGGAAGCTCAGAGAGCTCAAGTGACTTGCCTGAGGCCACACAGCTTGTCTGGTTTCGATTTGTCTGGTTGGAAAATTGGCGTCTCTTTTCCTGTAATACATTTCCCCTCTTAGGCCTTAGGATTCCACTCACTGATTTTCAAGATGGCTCTGGCTTTTGTGTATTTTCTGTGACAGTTGGGGAAGATCAAGGGTTGAGAAGGAGCTGGGTCTGATCTCACATATGAGGTGAAGTGGGTTTCCTTAAACTTCTCCTCCCCATCTCTAGGCAGACCTGATTTAGAGCATCCTCAGGAACCCCGGTAGCAGAGCCTGGTGGGTAGTATGGTAGTATGGTCAGTAGTACGTATTGACCATTAACCTATGTACCTGATATAGGCTCACTTTTTTAATTGGCAGAACAACCCTATGTGGTATATACTATTAGTTCTGTTCTACAGAGGATGAAACAGAGACGTAAAGGTGATAAATGAGTTGCCAGGGTCATTTGACAACGAGGAGACAGGACAGGGATTTTAAGGCATGGGCATCTAACTCCAAAATCCATAGGTCACTGTGTCTCCCACTTGGGGGTGAATGGGAAAGTAAAGAAACATTCCCAGGGAATGTGAATAAGTGAAAGTGACAGTATATGAGCAGCTCTATTTGGGCGGAGAGCAGCAGGTGGAAGAGGCCATCTTGTGGGAGGGGAGTGAGCACAGGAAGTGGCCTTCAGGGAGGGCAGAGCTGGCTGTGGCTGAGGCAGTCTGTGGTAAAGCAAACCCTCTCAGTGGCTCAGTGTGCAGGGCAGGCCAAGTCCAGACTTGAAGAGAATGTAATGAGGGCTTCTCACCTTCTGTATGTGAGGTTAGAAAAGATGGAACTGAAGGTAATGGGTGTCCTTTTTCAGATTCTCACGTACCCCATCCGCGAAATAAGAAAAGATGAAACAACCACCATATCTGCCCTAGATACTCTCCTTATTTCACCTTCTCTGCCTCCCTTCCAATATCTTGAGACAGGTGGTGCTATTTATTTTTGTTTTGTTTCGTTTGTGATGGCCAGCCGTAAAGCCAAGTCTGGTTAGAAAGAGGCACAGCCACTACACTTTGAAAAGAGAGACTGAGGACATAGGAGAGTCTGCTTTTTGTTCTCTTATAGTTGATATTTGGGACAAAATGATCGCAGTCTAGATTGCAGTCAGTAAAGGAACAGGGAAGTTTAATGGTGTTGCACAGGCCGGGTCAGAGCTCTGCTGGGGGAAGTTTCATAGTGTTGCACAGGATGTGCCCGGGCTCTGCCCTCTGGGCTTTCCCCAGCAACCAGAAAGTGATTGCTGCTCATAGAAGAGATTGAAACATTCCCAGGCTGAGGTGAAAGTGGAAGTTTT
Source organism: Panthera uncia (assembly GCF_023721935.1). Taxonomy (NCBI): domain Eukaryota; kingdom Metazoa; phylum Chordata; class Mammalia; order Carnivora; family Felidae; genus Panthera; species Panthera uncia. Next base: position 5,993,667 of record NW_026057589.1, on the reverse strand, counting down.
GTCCCAGGGCTCACATTGGAGGTATGGTTGTTGCACAATGCTGCTAATCATGGGGTTAGCTTACAAACACTAGGACCTCACAGGTTGGGCTTAGAACAAGCTGACAACTCATAAGCAAACTCTAAAACTTAGGAACATGGTTCCTGAAGCCGGGAGTGGCCAGTCCAGTGCATACAGAGCACAGAGAACAAGAGTCATTCATTTAGTGGGGGCCTTCTAGGGAGGGGGTAGATGAACCATTGCCCTTAGAGCCCACATTCTAGGGGCTGGCGATCTGGGCTGGAAATGAACTGCAAAACCCACACACACTGGTTGCAGATTATCAGAAACTCTCTAGAGCAGCACTCTCCAAATGGGGGGCTTCTGAGAATGCAGATTTTGATTCAGAAAGTCTGGGCCGGGGGCCCGAGAATCTGCATGTCTACCAAGTCCCAGGTGCCGCTGCCGCTTTCCCATCTCAGTGTTAATAGTGAAGCCTGGGCTCAAAGCCCACTGTGTTCTATGTGGTCTATTTATTTCAGTGTGTGGGCTCACATGAATCAAGTTCTCCTTCCAGAGCATGAACTTCAGCATACTCAATAAATCCATTTATCATCTTGAGGAAGAGGCTGGAGATAAAGATCCCCTCTTAGCTCAGATAGAGACCTCGAGGAGGTACAGTCATCCGAGTCTTGGAGTTGAGACTCTTCTGCCTGGATGGCACAGATTGCAGGAACAGGTCTTATTGCAGTTTGATATCCCACTTTTGCTAGATTTCCAGGGCTGCCCCTAATTGTGTGGAACTCGAACTTGGTCCAAATTTATGACACTCCTATTACTTTGTGCTTTTAGGAGCAGCCCTCAATGTGTAATTTGCTTCTCTCTCTCTCTCTCTCTCTCTCTCTCTGCATGTATATATCTCTCTCCCTCCCACCCACCCAGGTCATGAGTGTCTCTTTTATTACAGACATACATATACACTCTTCATTGTTTCTGGTTAAAATGTCAGATTGGTTCACATCACAGCAACACGTGGGCCACAGTTAGTTCCTAGCCCCCCAAACTCCCACTTAGATGCTGGGGGTTTAAGCAATTCCCAGACGTCCAGCTTAGGGAGGCTCAGCTTCACAAACGTGCTCCCTTGATACTTCATCAAAACTAACACACAGAGGCTGCGGGCATCAGGGTGGGGGCCTGAATAACGAACGGCCCCTGGAAGTCAGAAATCCATTGAAAATGGGAGGCCGTGTCGCTGGCATCCTTGGTAAACACTATTGAGAGAAGGAGTTATAACCTCTGAATTAGTGTGCAGAGAGAAGCAATGGAGTGCAGCCGGCTATCAGGGAAACGATATCGTGTTTGGAAATTAGAGCCTGATGCGGGATGAGGAGCAGAAAGCACAGGCCTTTTGCATTTGGCCAGAGATCAGCCAACTCTGCTTTTCTGCTCACAAAAGAGTTCCTGGAGGGATAAAATTTCATCGGGGAGAAAGGGGACCCACGGATGGTCGGCAGAGGCAGATGAGTTTCTGAGACAAAAAAATTTTTAAAAAGTGCAGTCTAGGGTAAATGCTATTTACTCTAAAATATGAACTACAAAGAGAGTAACTGTTTAATCGCCTGGGGCCTTTAAACAATTTACTTTTTGCTGTTCTCTTCATTCTAGCACGGTTACCTCTGTACTGCCCACCTGTTCCCCTGCCAAATGGGTATGTAACCAAGTTAATGATGCCATTATCCAAAGCTCACTGCAAAAGAGGGGAAATTCAACTTGGGACAAGGAGCAAAAAAAGATGATAAAAAAGGACTGTTTCAGGAACTTATTTTGCTCAAAACCTTGGAGAAAATGAGTTGGCCATAACGAATGGCCACGGAGTGCAAAGCACCGTTTCCTGCTTCTCTCCAACGGACGTGATAACAGTGGTGCATGCTTGCCAGAGACCATTGGACTCTTAATTAGAGGGCCACAGATCTTTAGATTTCTACATAATTGAGGATTAATAATTGCCATGCATCGTGCCACTAGCCCAAAGTAGTATTTAACTTACTTTCCATGTTTCTTTTAAAACTCACCCAACACTTCCTGTTTCTTCCCATTTCAGCCTTTTGCTTTTTGTGGTTGCTGGAAACCATAAATGCAAAATGAGTTCCTTCCTTCCTTCCTCTTTCTCTCTTTCTTCCTTTCTCTCTCTCTCTCTTTCTCTCTTTCTCTTTAAAAGCAAATCATATAAACTCGCTCTGTGTTTCAGGATGCCTGCACAATATGTTTCAGTGGTTAGTAGATAAGGAAAGATTCCATGGCCCCCCCCCCCCCCGATGGATTAAATAGCAGCCGCCTTCATTAACCTGCTCAATCTCAGGAAGAGATAATGGTCTCAGAGAGAGGCATACTGTAGGTTATCAAGCCCGAGGACACCTTGGTAACGACGCAGTGGCAGTGATTGAGGGCCGTTTGCTGCAGTTTCTGTCCAACGCCATGGAACTTGTGCTCATTCATTTGTTTGGTCATGTGATGTCTATCAAGACCTGGACCAGGAGGCCACAGTAAGAACAAAGAGTGGCCGTCACAGAAGACACGGCTCCTTGCCTGCTTGGCGTTTACATTCTCACGTGCGAGCAAACACTAAAGAATCAGAAAAATGTGAGATGACAACCATGAGAAGTGTTTTTCCGGAGGGTGACATGGTACTATGAGAGCTAATGGCAAAATTGATTGGATCAGGGAGGACCTGGGAATCTTCCAGAAGAAATGATACTAAAACTTTCATCTGCAGAGAGCAATTCCTAGTCCTTTAATATTTGAGGATTTATCTCATCTTTTCTGAATCCTCCTCTGCTCTGATCCTGACAATAGATAGGCCAAGCAGGGTTATTGTCCCCATGTCCCAGATGGGGACAGTGAGGCACAGAGGGGGCCAGAGCAGATCTCCCCCTCCCTAGAGCCCAGTGCAACCCGGGGTTTTGCATCATCCCTGGTATCAGTCAGCCTTGTGAAGATGGTGTCTGTTTTTGTCTGCCAGTTTCTGGGTTATGTTTTACATATTAAGTCTGATCAGACATAGCTGTGCCTGGCCTCTCAGAAGTGGTAAAATTCTGAGTCACTGAAATAAAGTATTTCACAGCTGCTCCTGTCAGCTGGCCTCTTCGAATGGCCATTCCTGTGTCTGTGGATTAGTGTCTGCTGCAGCCTTCTGCTTCCTCCTCCCAAATCGTTAGCTCCCCTCTGCTTGGAGGCCTCCTGTGACGCTTCCCTGTCTTTGGACAGAAAGCTGCACATCTTAGCAAGATCTTCAGAGCAAGCTGCTAAAGTTCTTACAGTGTTTTCTGCTTGTCCCATGTATTCTAGAGCAAGACTTAACAGAGATGAGGTGGAGAAGCATGCAAGGACAGAGGTCCGCCTCTCCTCAGGTCCTTGGTGGGGGCCGAGAGGAAGGAATTGGGACCATCTGAAACCCAGCACGGTAATAGAACCAGCACGTGAAATCTGCTCTAAAACCTGCATTGTTAGATGGTTCATTCAGGGCTAGGATATCATTGTCCCCTGTTCTCCATCAAGATTGGAACTATGAACCAAGGGACCTTGTGTGTGCCATCCTGGATGGCCTTCCAGTAAAGGAAACGGGTGTACCCTCAGCCCATCTGCCAGTACTATTTCCCCTTGTGGTGTTTCTGCATGAACTTCGTAAAACAGTGGGCTGTGAACGAGGTGAAGGAGGCCCCGGGGATGGGGGCAAGTGGCTGGATCTGTGTCCCTGACTCTGTCGGGCTTGCCTCAGTGGCTGGAGGTGAATAGTGTCTGGCCTGCTAAAATGAGCCACCGGTCCCTCCTTTGACATTCTCCTTCTAGAATCACTGTGTGTCCTGGAAATAGTGTCCGGGAATCGAAGAGCTGTGAGTCCCTTTGTTTTTTTAGGAAGTGGTTATTATAGACACTCCTGGCCCCCAGAATGCACCATTTTGGGCAGCTACAGATGAAGCACACACCTGGCAATGACGGTGTCCCCACATAGCCTCCTGCTCATCACAGGTGGCCGGCTCATACTCGGGAGGGGAGACGGGATCAGGAGAGCTGGGGAATCCACGCTGCCAGACCTCTGCTACAGAAAGGAGAGCCCTTTTGGCCTCGTGTAGGGAGAGCAATGGAATGGAAAGATATCCCAGAAGGAAAATGTGCTCTCCCAAGTACACACCTTGAAGCCTGATGCCTTCCTATCCTACCTGCCAATATGCTTGACTCTCAAGGAATTAGAAACCAAAAACCATTCCGTTCAAGAGAGTGATTTAACAGTCAGGACTTTACCAAGCTCTGCATCTGAAAAATAAAAAAAAGGCTTTTTACTGCCGACATGCAGCATGTCACATGCAGTGTCTCAAATGCTCAGGGGGAGCCCGATACTTGGATTTGCTTGTGCCCATTTTGCAAGTGAGAAGGGCCAGACAGGAAGAAACCACATAATTAGGAGTCTGGATTTGCTTACCTGGGAAGCCCTCTCCTTTTTCATGAATCAAGTTCTCTCCTTAGGAGGCAATGCTTTATGCGAAGGCCCAAGGATGGCTGGAGGAAGTGCTGGTGTGGAGCCAGAAAGCCTCAGCTGCAGGCGGACTGAAATTTGTGCTGCTGGAGACGTTCAGTGCAGCAGGAACAAACAGGACTGGCAGCCAAGAGACCAGGTGGAGGCTTCTTGGTGGGCAGATTTGAATTTAGATATGAAAGAAGGACCTTAATAGCAATAGCAGTTAGAAGACAGGTGCTCTAGACTGAGTGTCTGCACCCCCACTGCCCCTGCCCATTGCATGCATTGGAAATACCCACTCTGGTGGTATTTGGAGGTGAGGCTTTGGGGAGGTGATTAGGTCATGCGGGTAGAGCCCTTGTGATGGCATTAGTGTCCCTTATGAAAGGGACCCCAGAGAGCATTCCCATCCCCTCCACCCCATGGTGGGACACAGCGAAAAGACGGCCGTCCGTGCACCAGGGAGTAGGCTCTCACCAGATACGAATCTGCTGGTGCCTTGATCTTGGACGTCCCAGCTTCCAGAAGTGTGAGAAAGAAGTGTTTGTGCTTAAGCCACCCCGTTTATGATATCCCGCTATGGCAGCTCAGACAGACTAAGGCAACAGTGTTCCTGGTGAGACTCTCATGTAGAGATGGCTGGGGGAGGAGCTCTCGGGGCAGATTCACACAAGGCTGGTCAGGCCCCTCACGAGTGTCTGCAGGCGGCCCCAGTCGTGGAAAAGGGGTTGGGGTATGAATACTCTTCCTGTAGCTGCAACCTGTCGGACTCAGTGTTGCTGGCCCTCGGCACTGCCGACGTTTGGGGCTAATTCTTTGTTGTGGGGGCTGTCTTGTGCTTTGTCAGATGTTTAACAGTATCCCGAGCTGCTACCCCTATTGTGACAACCAGAGATGTCTTCAGACATTTGCCAAATGTCCCGAGAGGCAAAAATCACCCTTGGTTGAAACACTGCTCTAACTCAATCTTCATTGCAACCCCGGCAGAGGACTTAACTCTCTTTTATGCTGACGGAGAAAAACTGAGGCTAATGGTTACAACATTTATACCTGGGACTGTGTGGTTTTGAAACCACGTTCGTTCCAATCTTTTGCAAGACTCTGACTGACTGCTGAGGGGAAGAAGGGTCAGGGCAAACTTTTGGACTTGACTGCAGTGAGCTTTGATCTGTTTTTTCATGCTTTGGTACTTGCCCCTGGCCCGGTTTTGCTTATTTATCCAAATAGGCGGAAGCGCCCTGTGCAGCTTGAGAGCAAATTGTTGGATTTTAATCCCTTTAGATATGCCTTATTAATGCTCTTGCGTAACACGCTGTGAGCTGATTCATTCATTCTCAAACATTTAGTGAGGTCTGGCCATGTCCTAGGCGTGATGCTGGCTGCTGGAGAGAGAAGGGTGAATAGATCTGGCCTGATCCCTGCTATCACAGACTTGCATTTCCGCTGGAGAAAGACACCGAGACAGTAACAACCACACGGGCAACAGCAAACCCAGACAGCCCGCTTGGATGGAAATACTGGGATGAGAGAGCCAACCAGATAACCGGAGGTCTAGGGTGGGTAGGCACCAGCACTGACTAGAGAGGGGGTGGGCGGTGCTGGAGATGGAGGAACGGCCAGTGCCAAGACCCACAAGGAAGAAAGAGCCTGGTCTGCTTTAGAAACGGGGAGAGAGGTTTGTGGGGGATGCATTTGCTCTGAGACCCACCACCGTAACACTAGCTCTTGACCACCGAAAGTTGGAATTGCTCCATGGACAAGATTCCCGGAACAAGGAAGACTTTGGCGTGGAAAGGGAAGTGGGCCTGGGCACGTCTGGAGATCCTCATGAACTCCAGCCTGATAGACAATCAGGAGACACATCCGTGTCTCTATGTGTGTCTGTTACTTCCCACGACTTTCAGACTCACTTGGGTCATGTCCACGAGCAGGGGCAGTGGGTCTTCAGTGGCAGCCAGGGATTTCCTGTTTGTGGGCTTCCTCGACCTAAAAGCCCTGCCTTTTTTCCCTGAAGCTTCGCCTTAAGGTTCTGCCTCTGCCTTATGGGAGGGACCCACCTGTGCCTATGGCACTCCTTCATTCCCTGTTCCGTTCTCTGCCGTTCATCCGCTCAGTGCTCTGAATATGTGTTCGTCTTAAGAGACCCCCTGTGTTGTGCCCACCGCACTGCTCTCCAGGGGCAAGGCCAAGGGCACTCCCTGCTCCCTTTCTTTGCTCTGCTCCCCTGACTGTCCCGCTGCCCTTTTGCCTCAGAGTTTGCTTGAAGCCGGGGCCTCTCTTTCTTGCTGGGTACATTTAAAGTGTGTGTGGGAGCCTGCCTGCCCTCTGAGCTTGCCTGGAGCTATGCCAGCCCTGGGGATCCAAGTAAAATGAAGCCACAATCCCTGCCCCCAGGAGTTTATGGCCTCCTGGCTGAGGGACTTGAAGTGTCCAGCATTTTCCCTGACTAGGAGGCAGCCAATGGCTTAGTGAGACGAAGCTGGGATTTGTGGTGCGGAAGATCTGAGCCACAGTGCTGGTACCAGAAGGCAGGGGTTATGGAATCTCAGCAAGTTCCTCAACCTCCCGAGATGTGTGCTTGCCCAAACATGGCGCCCAGATGCCCAACGCCGTTTCTAGCCCTGAGTCTCTTCAAGTCTTTTCTCACCCAGTGGCCGCCTGTGCTCCTCTCACCCCTTGTCTCTTGATGGGTTGTAGAAGTAGAGTCATCCTTGGCTTCAGTTCTCATAGCCTGGGGCTGGAGAAGAACAGAAGCTTGGGTACGTCAGAGTGGATTCAAACCCAGGCTTCACAACTCAGAGGTTACGTGATTTCAGACAAGTGGCCCAGCCTTGCTGGACCTCTGTGTCCTCATATGTAAATGGAGATAATGGCTCCTTCGTGGGAATAAGGGAGAAACAATGTGGGATGCCCTATAGCCCAAGGCCTGGCACTCAAGGAGGCTAGTCTCCAAACATCTCTTTCAGTCCCCTTCTTTCCCTCCTTCCCTCCCTCCTTCTTCCTTCCCTTCTTCTCATCCTTCCCTCCTTCTCACCCTTCCCTCCCTCCGTCCCTCCTCACCCCTACCCTCCTGAATGAATTCAGGACAAGATCACTTGAGGACATATATCCTTTGTCTCCTGTGAGAACTGCCCCCCCCCATGTAATTGTCAGCAACAAAGTTGGAAAATAAGGATGTCTGAAGCAGCTCTCAGCACCGCAACATCTGCACCAGACAAAACTCGAAAAGCCCTCAATCCCCAGTCATGAATGCACGATAAAAACAATGTGGCAGAAATGAAAATTGTTCCATCATAATATTTCACAGTTCTTTTTGACAAAAGCCAAGCCGCCCTCATGAATACACATTTCCCAGCATCTTATGCATTATGCATCAGCCTATAGCAGGGGACCTGGGAATTGCCAGTCCCTAGTAAAGGGCCTTTGAAAGTGCCTATTTTGTAAACAAATGGAGCCCAGGCCCGGCACTGTGGCTCTTTAGGTAATTTAGGACTGACTCCAGCTGCCCAAGTGGGGACCAGCTCTTCTCGGGGCTGTAAATGGCAGAAGCATCTCCAACGGGCACTGGATGGAGTGGGGTGTGCTTCAGCGTTCGGTGGTCTAATCTTTAATTTCATAGTCTCCAAGATGGCCATTTGGTGGGATAGGGACAATTCCTGCTGGAGGCAGAGCCAAATGTCTCTGGAATGCCAAATGAGCCCACCAAGGCTGGCTTGCTGGCTGAGCAGGCAGGCAAATTAGTCAGGACTTCTGACTCCCAAGAGCCTCAAACAAGATCAAGCCTTGTGACAGGGGATGCTGTGAAGGGGTGGAGGGGACAAGGACACCCAGGCAGAGACAGGTTGGACTGTCTCAGAGGGCTTGCAGAGGGTGTTTTTGTTTGTCCCAAGCAGGCAAATTGGAAGTGCGTGAGAAGTGTGTATTATTGTCAATGAGAAGGCCTTTGAAGAGCATTAACTAACCCCTGGGTTTCAAAGACGGGGAGACTGAGGCCAGGCGTTTGAAGTGACTTGTTCAAGGTCACACTGATTAGTGAGCAGCAGGTCCGGGACTGCTTGAAGCCAGTGGTCTTTTCCCGGCACCTCCCACTGCCTCAATCATGAATTGGCCGTGTCTCAAAGCACCAGGGGCAAAATGGTTCCTGATTGCTCCAATTTGAGCAAAGGGCAGACTGGGAGCCAGTACAAAAGGCCTGGAAAAGAGTGTAGTTCAGGGCCGGTTGGTATAATTTGCAAGCTGTCCTCTATGGTAGCCTTATTTTAAATGGTGACCAGTCTATGATAGATATCTACTCATCTACATTATATCTGTTGCGATAACAAGATGATGATTGATTCATTGCTACATGTATTTATTTCATGAAAATCTTCATCTCCCATTATCGTGTCCTGCAGACGGATTTAAGGTGAGGAACGGAACTTTTGAAAGCCACTGTTGGTTATACCCTATGCTTATCTTCATTGCACCTCAGATTCTTATCTGCAAAATGAGGGACTCGGGAGGGGTGATCTCGGGGTCGTTTCACAGCTGAGCCATCCCACCTGCCCCGGGTGGGTTCAAGTGCCCGGATGAAGTCAGGGAGGAGGGGGCCCACCTCAGGCTACGCAGCCATCTGCAGGGGCTGGGCTCCCTGATGGGGGGGCGGGCTGGGGAATCGACCCCAGTTAGGGGAAGCCCCTCATTACCTCCCCGGGTGCCTGATGTTCTCCAGCTGTAGGACCCGCTCGCTGATTGGTGCGGTTTGACTAACGAAAGCGGCAGCAGCTGAAGGCTGATTAAGGCGATGAGGCAGCTTGTTGCTCCTCACAGACACCTGGAAGAATCTTCTAGGCCAGGGCTGTCCCCGCCCCCGTGCTGCAGACCCGGGGAACAAGCTGGCGGGGAGGAGGTGGCTGGAAGGGGGAAGTCAGGATCAAGTCACCTCCAACGCTGACAGCCCACCCACGACTCTCTGAGCCTAGGAGAGAGAGTGCTCAAACTACTGTTTGGTTTTGTGAAAACACACACCCCGTCCCTGGAGCTTCTGATTCAGTGGAGATATATGTACTTGCGGTGGTGGGAGTTTTGCATTTTTAAATTCCCAGGCGATTCCGCAGGTCGAGGAATCACACTTTGAGAACCAGTGACATAGAAAAAATTAAAAAAAGAGTATCTCCAGGTCCTCCATTTCCATAGCCCCGCGTCTTCAAGCTCCTCTACGATACTCCCCAATCGCTGTACGAATAAACAATTGTAACTTGTACAACTGGCCAGGCAGTAAGTAAAAAGTGCCCCTGGGTGCCATAAATAGTCATTTACTTGATTTCAAGCCAAAAAATAATTTCCCCGAATTCTGAAGGTAAAATATTCAGTTTAGAAGCTTTGAAATTCAGAAAAGTATAAAAATAAAAATACAATTAGATGGGAAGGCATCACACAGAGATAACAGCTGTGAACGTGCTAGCCTCCTTCCCTTTTTGCCCAGCGAATGTGTGTATGCGGGTCTTTGCACCGGTCTGGTGCAGTTTTCCCAAATGGGGATCCTTGAGATGGATGTTAAGTAGGGTTAGGAGCAAAATAGCAAAACAAACCCAAGTAAACCCGAAATGACAACAACAACACAAAGGTGGATGGTGGAGGCTGATACAAGGTCGTAATCTTTGGAAAATACTAACAGTGACCATAATTAAAAAGTTGAACAGTTTTGAACTGGAGGCCTTACACTCATGGACACTCAGTATACTAAAAGCCCTTGGACGAGGGGTGTCTCTCAAGTAGGCTTCCCTATGGAATCCTTCATCTTCTCCACAAGTCCCCACAACCCACCAACCGAACTTTTTAGGGGATCAAAGTTCTTAGCCTTCCTACAAGATTGCCTGGAGAATTGTAAGAAATGCACCCTGGGCATAAAATACAGAGTTGAAATCTCGTATCACATCATTGTCTATCATTGGTCATCTTGGGGTTTCCAGAAAGAGCTGCCTCATTTTGTTGAAAATTCAATAAACAAGAAACTGTCATTTAACCCCTATTATCCCTCTCTAGACAGTCAAGTGTTGGGATTCACTGCCCATATTTTCTATGGCTGTGACCACAGCTTCCTAAAAGCTGTCTTCCTCTTATAATTCCATCATGAGGGTCCCACCTCATGACCTCATCTAAACCAAATTGTCTCCCAAAGTCTGCACCTAAAATACTATTGCATTGAGGCTTATAGCTTCAGCATATGAATCTGGAAGGACATAAACATTTAGCCCATAAAAGCATCTTTACTTGTGAGCCAGACAACTAACCTGAGACTGTTCACATTTCTAAAAGAGGGGTGGGCATTCCTGTGTGATCTACAATCTCTCTTCTGGCCATTGTGAAATAGGTGTGGCCCATGAGACGTGTATTGTTGCCTGCCTCCCTGCTCTGGCACAAACCATTCCCTCCACCTGGAGAGCCTCTACCTACTCCCTTTTCTCCCATCTAATTTCTAATGGCCCTTCAAGACTCAACGTTGTTTCCTTCTGGCACCCTGTCTCCACCAAAGCTCTATGATGGGTTCATTCATTTCCTCTCTGTCCCACCTGGTTATGAGGAATTCTTTGAGGATGGAGACCACATGTCCCACTTATACTTTTATTCTTTAGTGCAGTTTGCCCGTCTCACTGTAGGTGCTCAATAAGGGTTTGGATCAATGAACATAACGATGTGCACCACACAGAACGAAAGAGATACAGTTTTTTGTTTAAACAAAAGTTCCCACTGCAATGGCTTAATGGACCAAACCAGGAGACAAGCACCCTGCTGGATGAGCAGCATCAGGACTGATGTTCAGAAACCAGCCAGTTTTTCTGCAAGGGTCTTGTGTTGGCTTGAACATTACACACACACACACACACACACACACACACACACACACACATTGATCCCAGTGGAGCGGCTGTGTCTGATAGAAGTAATCTCTCTACCTACAAATCATGATGCTAAGAGTGAGCTCTATCAGCTAATGATCATCTTAATTAACCCACAAAACTTTATGCATGGCCAGTATTCAGCCAACCTTTTGATCCTAGACAGAAATCTATTAAAGCCTGTTGAGAGAATGAAAAGACAAAATCTGATGAACGTTTTTTACCTTGGTGGATATAAAAGTTGGCAGTTCGATGACTCTAAGAGTGATCTATTTGCCAATAGCAATATTACATTAAGTTGAAGAAACATCGTTCCCTTAAATGCAAGCTGAATGAGCGCCCTGAATAATGGCTTAAAATCACACATGTCCAGGGCCTATTGAGGCTGGAAAGGTCCGTATTAACATTCCTGCTTGAGGGGCAACCCATTTTCTCCAAAGGAGTGCTTTCTAAACTTTTTTGAGTCAGTAACTAGTTTGAGAATCTGGTAAAAATTAGGGCATCTCTCCAAGAACAATGCGTGTGGTACATGCACAGACCACTTCGTGTTTCTCAGGGGCTCACAGATTTCTGAGATTACCTTCTCTGGATTCTAGTCATGATAGGATGCCCTACAGTCTGGTGCACAGGTTTCCAACTTGCAAATATGAGGCATCTTAGCAGAACCATCTTTGAAACTTTTCATAATACACGTTTTCCCCATGTGGTATGACAGTGGATTTTTGCAACTTTCCAGGAAGAGAGATCTGAAATGGGGAATGAGACATGGACATTTTGAAAAACATCCTTGTGGTTCTCTTGTTCCCCCATCCCTCATTCCATCGTGAGCAGGAGTGAATAGGCCAAGAGGAAAGAGAGCAGTGGGTTTGGAACCAAGATTTGGGCTCAAATCACGGCTTCTTTCCTTACTAGCCTTGTGACCTTGTTCAAGGAACTGCTCCTCTCTCAAGCTCCATTTCCTCATCTGTAAATGGTTGTTGGAAAGGCTGAGCTGAAGGGCATGGAGTTTATAGGAGAGCTTCAGTTTCCTTTCTTTATTTAAAGGAAAACTAAAGGTACAAACTAGCAGATTCATTACTGGGTCTGCTCAAGAAGGAAATCCCAGACACTAGGTGCACTGTGTTACATTTAATGCCTGGTGACAAAGCATAGTTGATGATGGGAATTCTCCATGTTTCTAAGGGTCTGAGGTGTTGGGAAAGTGTTGCATTTCTCAAAATCTGCTGTAAGGGAATATATCACTTATAAAGGCCTCAAGGAGATTTTTCACAGTGAAGGTTATAAGCCAGTGAATATTACCACTATAGATGGGAGTATTTCACCATATGGTGGCTTTCCCTGGTTTAGCTTCCAAGGGCATTTTGAGTCATCAGAGAAACATACAAGTGTGGGTGATGCTGCAAAATGCCTTTTTTTTATTGGAGTGGGAGAATGAGCTAGGTGGGCAGGTGCTGCAGGGTTCCAAGGTCTGGTGTAACGGGGGCATCCTACTTGCAAGCAGATCTGGAGGAGAGTCTCTTGGGCACTCAGTTGCCCTGAGTTTCAATTTCCAGTCTCTACCACGAGAATAATTCTTATCTCACGGATATGAAGATTCATTACATACATTGTGCAAAACATCTACCCACCAGATATTAGGTGTCTAATGAATGGGAGTTATTTTGATGTCAGTGGTAGTGGTAGTACCACTTAAGACTCAGAGTCTTAAGCTGGGCAAACCAGTTCATGGCACATGGTGAAGCCTCAAGACCTAAAATGGAACAGAGCTGGGGTGGGGCATGTGAAACTGGAAAGAGGGAAGGAGAACCAAGTAGGAGTGAAGCAGAGTCCAGGCCGGCCTCAGGCTTGCAGCTTTCCTCCACCCTATCCCTGCTCAGCTGCAAGAGATGGCATCTCCCATCTGCGGTGACCAGTTGATCATAGGACCTTCCCCAAACCAAACAGAAATTCCATTGTGCCACAAACCCCTCAGTTTCTGGGAAACGAGGATGGTCGGTCACCTCCTCTTACCTAAATTCTCCAGCCCAGGAACACTAGGCCAATCCTGTCCAGGTGGCTGTGGAATGATTCTTACTGCCCCCTCACTTGCCACCATGACATCATCTTTCCCTTGTTCCCACCACAATGTCTGGGAAGTGTCCAAAAGGGCCACAACTTTAGCTTTAGCTTAATACTTGGGTTCCTGCTGAGAATGTAATGGATGTGGTCTAGTTCACTGTATATCATGGAGAAAAATCCTGGTACATAGTAAGATGCACAGTAGTTTGTATTGAATGGAGATCTTGCCCGGAGTTTAGTATGCATGGTTAGGGCCCTGTGGTTCTGCTTAAATCCAATTAGCTTCCCCTTCACAAGATCAAGTCACACTACTTGGGTCATACTCCAGTCTGGACGGGCCATTCACAACTGCAGAATCCTCTTGCTAATCTTTTCTGCTTCTTTGAGACTCTTTAAGGATGCTCAGTCTACTTTGTTGGTGAATATCACACAACACGAGAAATTTCATCTTCTCCTTTGAGTAACTGGAAATTCCTCTCCCCACCTGCAAGTTGAGCAAACCTTGAGTCAGAGCCCATTCCAAGTCGTGAGAGGAACAATGGTCAATGGACCAATACCATGTTTTAAGTATTCTCTACTATTGTCCCCATATGTCTTTATTAATTGAGATGTTCCAATATGTCCAATACGTAGGCACCCACACTCTATCTTCTACCCTGATCTTCATACTTATAGGGGGCACACTCATTCTTTGTTGGGCCTTGGCAGCAAACCATGATTTGTTCTTTGGAATACAGGGCTGCTGTAGTCCTATTTGGCTTCAGAACTACTGAAAGAAGACAAGGCAATGCCCCCTTTGCCTGTATTTCCCATTTTTAGAGAGATCTTTTATATTGATGACTCCCACATCGAAAGTTGCAGGAAAAAGAGGAAATCGGTTGGCCATGGTTGCTGCCTCTCCAGCATGAGTGATGGGCAGACACATACTCTGTCAAGATCTACTAGAGGCTGTCATCCTGGTGGCAAGCGACAGGGTTTTGACTCGGCTACACCTGAATTTAGCTCTCAGCTGTATATTGATTAGATCTGTGATTTTATTGTTTTAGTGTCATCATCATCACAGCTGGTCCAACTCAAAGGGGGACTGTTGCCGAGTTAGTCAAGACAACTCTTCACTGAACGGTAGAGGGCATTTTGTATTCTTTCCCTCCACCCTAAAGGCCAGTCATATCTCCCAGTCCTAGTGGTGATCCAGTGCTCTACATACATTTCCAAATGCTCTGTTGATGGGTACTGTCCCCAGCTGAAAACTTGAGGTAATTCAGAGAAGAAAGATAGGGAAGGTTAGATGTAATAGCAACTTGAGAATTCTGCGCACTGGGAGTTCTGAGCCGGTTAAGAGGAGATCTTGCTCATCCCCTTTCATGTAAAAATACACTCACACTCGATGTTTTGAACAACCTCACAGCCCATTGGTTTGTGTCTAAGCTCTTAAAGACTCAATCTGTTTTACTCACTCTCCCCTGGGGCCAACGTTGCATTTCTCTTTTTGTAAACTTCCTCTATTTGCTCAAATTTTCTTCTCTACCTGCAACGTGCCATTCCCAACTCAACTCCTCATTCAAGATTTGGCACACAGGCTCTCTCTCCAGGGATCCTTTCATTTTGT
Organism: Panthera uncia; assembly: GCF_023721935.1. Taxonomy (NCBI): domain Eukaryota; kingdom Metazoa; phylum Chordata; class Mammalia; order Carnivora; family Felidae; genus Panthera; species Panthera uncia. The sequence goes on along the minus strand of NW_026057589.1, from coordinate 5,978,630 downwards.
GCCCATCACGCAGTTTTCTTTTCTGTATTTTTGTCATCTCTCTTTTCAGACTGTAAGGTATTTATGGACCGCAACCGTATATTACCTGCTCTGGCCCCTCTTCTGCACTGAGTCTGGAGTGATGTTTGCTTCCGATCCTTGGCACTTTTGCTGGTTTGCTAGACAGAAAGACCCACTCCCTGGTGTGGGTGCGTCTTGTCTTTCTACACAGTTTTGTTGAAATTTCAGACACATATCGGATCCTGAGAAAAGGTACTTGTTTTAACACAAGCTGCTGGGCAGAGGTCACTGCTTTAGATGAGGTTTCTTTTCTTTCTTTTTTAATGAACTCAATCATTTTTAAATATCTTTTCTAGAGCAGAATACATTAAGTGACCCTGACTTGGCGGAAAGCCTTCTCTTGAGTGCTTTGGGAGGATTCGAGGAAGTCCTTTTATAGCCTCTTAGCATGACTGGCTGCCTTTTCCTTTCTCTGGGTTATCAGAGAGTGAGATTTGATCCTAATTAACAAAAGGGGAGCCATGAGCCTTGCAGTTTCTGTTCACTGGGAGATAGGCAAGGGCTGGACACTTTGGAGGAGTGAGGTTGGAATTTTCAATGATTTCAGCTGGAGTCTGAATGTGGGGGCTGATACAGATGTGGATAAGGCAGCTTTGAGAGAGCAGAGAAGGTCTCAGAGAAAGGGAGGAAGCATAAGGGGCAGTAGAAAAAGCAGCTGCCTTCAGGAGAGCATCGACTCTGAGAGCGGGGACCGTCTCCAGCACGGACAGAGTGAGGATTCATGCTGGACGATACAGATGAAAAGCCAGTGAAAACATTTTTTTTTTTTTTTTATTGCACAAAGATCATAAAAGAACAAGAAGTGTGACAAATGAATCACCAGTGTAATGAGAATGGAAAATAGTATAAAATAAGTTGTTTTCCACATGGCATTCAAATTGCTGGCTTGTTGTCTTCTGGGAACAGGAGGAATTGGTTTCTATGCAGAGAAGGTCATGGAGTAAGAAGGAACCATTTCAGATGGTCTCCACTGGATTCAACAGAGATACCCTTTGGCTTAGAGTTGTTCCCTCATTAGTTCTGTCCTGGGCCTGTGATTTAATCTCCCCACTAAGAGCAAGGAACAAGAAGGGGGCAAACTCATGCTCTTCTTTTTTTTTTTTATGGCCCCTAATTACGTGCTGGCCATGCAGTACTGTTTGAGAATTGCAGAGGAGGAAGCAGCCATCAGAGACACCCCCACCCCCTGCCACGCACCTATTAATGTCAGAACTAATTGATTGAGAGGCTGCGATGAGTGAGATTTCCTTGGAGTTGGGTGATTGGTAAATTCTTTTAACCAGGCCGTGTGGACTCAGGCAAACCCCTCTTCTCCTCTCCTTGGCCTCAGACAGGGATAGTATACCATTCAGAGACCTCAGAGAAGGAAGAAGAAGGAGAGTTTGTGCAAATATCACAGGCAACTGTATTCTCGAGGTTTGCCGATTGCATCACTGGTCTAAACCCGCGTCGTTGTGAGAGCTGCTCAGAATTAAAATATTCTGCTCAGCTGCTCTGTGCTCCAGAAATACAATAAATAGCAGCACTATTTTTAAAGGATCATTGGGCTTCATTAAGTAAAGAGAGGCTTCTCTTTAGCATGGTTTTGAGGATTCACTGTCTAAACAGTAGACTGGAGTGTTGACATCCTGGCACAGGTTTTTCAAGTGCGCATTAATAGGCCTGGCTATTTCTGGCGCTGCTGTTCCCTTCCTGGGCCTTCTTGAGCCAGTTATTCCTGTCTCTGGTCCTCACCTTCTCATCTGTATGTACAGCGGGGATAAAAAACCGTTGCAGTATTTATGGTGAGGGTGAGCTACGGTGAGAAATCTGCATGGCCACGGCCATGTGCTCTCCTCATTCTGTTCGCGGACTCGCGGAGGCACGCTGCTGTCAGGGGATACGTTGATCGGGTGTTGTCACCTGAATCTCTCTCTTGGTTTCTCTACATCATCGGGATCTAACAAGAGGTTTGGTCATGAAAAACCAGTCAGGCAGAGGTTAAGGCACTCTGGTTCACTTTCACCCACACAGTTCGCTTTCATCCTAACCGTTCACCTCTTGCCCGGCATCGGGAGGTCAGCACAATTCTCTTTCCACGTAGAGGAGGAACAGGGCCTGGGTCAACGGACAGTTCTTGCAGCCAGACATGCAGATTCAAATTCCAGATCTGCGGCTTGCTGGCTGCATTTAGGCAAGCAACTTATTTGCATAAAGCCTTATTTCTGCCATCTGTAAGGAGGGACAATAAAACCCATCTCAGAAAGCCCTTGTGAGACCCAATAACGTGATGCCTGTCCTATGCCCTGCGGTGATAGGCATGTGGTGGACACGTGCATAAGAGCAGCTCCCTCAAGGGGAACGGATGTGTTTGAGATGGTCACCGGCCTATCTTTCAGTGCTTTTCGTCTCTCCCAGGTTCTCCCTACCTGCACTCCACACCCCAAGATTGCCTTCTTATATGTCTGCCATCAAAATCTCTCAGGAGGGCCGTGGGTCTGTCCCTTGTCCTTCTTAGCGGGTTGGAGTGGGTGGTCTCTCTTTTCCCAGGTGGGTATGCCTTATGCCTCTTTTGACTTTGTGGGATCAAAGACTTTGTTCTTTATAAGAGGAGTTTTTTTTTAATGTTTATTTATTTTTAAGAGAGAGAGAGAGAGAGAGACAGCCAGTGGATGAGGGGCAGAGAGAGAGGGAGACAGGGAATCCCAAGCAGGCTCTGCACTGTCAGCACAAAGCCTGACACAGGGCTGGAACTCACGAACCATAAGACCATGACCTGAGCTGAAATCAAGAGTCAAGTGCTTAACTGACTGTGCCACCCAGGTGCCTTTAAAAAGAGGAGTTTTAAACCACTGGAGTCCTTAAATTTTTATAATTAGAGCATATAGAAAAGTGGATACAAGGGCTCCTGGGTGGCTCAGTTGGTTAAATGTCCGACTTCAGCTCAGGTCATGATCTTATGTTTCATGAGTTTGAGCCCTGTATTGGGCTCTGTGCTGACAGCTCAGAGCCCGGATCCTGCTTTGGATTCTGTGTCTCTCTCTTTCTCTGCCGCTCCCTCACTCATGCTCTGTCTCTCTCTCTCTCTCTCTCAAAAATAAATTTTAAAAAACATTAAAAAAACAAAAGTACATATAGTAGTGCACATGACGTGTTGCATTTTTGCAAAATTAACAGATCTATGTCAATAGTACCCAGATTACCAAGCAGATTGTTACCTGTACCCCAGAAATCACCTTCCCCGTTGTCCTTTCTGGTAACTCCCTCCCCAATCTGGGTAACCTCTATAGGCTACTTTTGCCTACCTATGTTCTCTATGTAAATGGGATCCTGCCACAGGGACTCTTTGTCTGGCTTCTTTCACCTGACATCACATTTGTGAAAATCATCATTCTATTGTGTGTAATTGTAACTTGTCAATTCTCGTTGCTGTATAATATTCCATTAAATATGTGAATGTACCACAAAGTACATGTCCTTTCTATTGTGGATGGACATTTGGGTTGTTTCCTTTACAATCCAGTAGTGCCCACTTTTTTGATAGTCATGGAGCCTTTGATCTAAAAGCCACCTGCTTCACTTCCCCAGTAGCTCCTGGCAGCCATTGGGTGGGACTTCAGGGCAATTGCAGACATGAGACTTATTGCATGGACTTTAATTCAGGACTGCAGGTGCCCCCATTGACAACCCTGTGCGATAGTAAGAGTCTCCCAATTGCACGCATGACCACACCGTGGCTGAGAAAGTTTTGATATATGCCCAACGCAGCGGATCTGACAAATGCCAAAGCCGAGATTCTAATCCTGCTTTTAGCTTCTGTAAAGATTCTGTTCCTTTCACAAAATCGTACCACCTCCTTAGAAGATTCGATGAAAAGCTCACATTTACTGGGAGTTAAGGAAAAACAGTTTTATTCCACAGTGTTTCTAAAAGGCTTGGCCCTCCTGGGCTGGCCTTCACGTCCCCGCCTTTAAGGATCAAGCAGTAGAATTCATTGCTGTAAGGAGTGCAGGGCAGTGGGTGAGACTTGAGCCACACTCTAAGGTTAGAATCCCTACTCCTCCACTCATGAGCTGTGTGACCTTGGGTAAGTTCCTCGCCCTTTCTGTGCCTCAGTTTACCCACCTATAAAATGAGAGTAATAAAAGTGGCTACCTCGCAAAGCTGCTGCAAGGATTTCATGGAAAATGAACGTAAAGCATTTCGCATGGTGCCGGGCACCGAGTTGATATTTCTTGGGCCCTTACCGTTAGAATAAAATTCAAACCCTCTGGCAGGTCTGACATTCTAAGAGCCGGGTACTGTCACTGCAGCCAGCACTTTGAATCAGAGATCTTCACCAGCTCCTAAATAAACATTACATGGCTGCTACCACTGCTTCTCTTTTTGGAGATGTCTATTAAAATTATGATTCAATTGTCAGAAACAAAATATTCTTAAGATGTCTTCAACCATACCCTCAAATTATATGACAGTGTCTGGCTTTAATACCCATCTAGATAGTTATACTGTTGACAGGTTTCAGGAGCGGCGTTTCCTCTTCTATTCCTCTCATTAACTTATGTAGCAACATCATAACTCTCTGGAAGGATTAAAAAAAAGATGCTGGCACATTCCATCTGAATTCATTTCCTAGAGCGTCTGTGTCAGAGCATTTGCATATGAATGAGATGCCTTGACGTTCCCTCATTAACATGGGAGCATTGCAGTGACACGTTTTAGAGCTTGGGTTCAAGAGTTTGAGGCAAGAGAGGGAAAAAAGGTTGGAGACTCAGCCCATTCCAGATTTTGCTGTAGAGCCTGACGTGTAATCTCCATCCCCGTCAGGCGGGGGGCTGAACCGCCATTCCCTCTGTCACCTTTAGGACTGTAAGCCCTTCATCCCGCGCATCGTCTCCATACACTCAGTGATAGGGCTGCACTTCTGTGGTCCTTCATTAGTATCTTAAGTCTTTGTACATATAAGCTGCTCTCCCTGCTTGGCAGGGCTCCCCTCTCTGCTGAGCAAGCAGTACGATCACACTGAATGGCGCTGTTTTTCTCAACACTTCCCAGTGCCTCCAGGCAAACTGAGCCACTTAGTCTCTGGGCCCCAGCACCACATCCTCATGCCTGGAACGGTCTGTGTCCCACCTTGTGTGTGTCTTTAATGCTGGACTCTGAGGTTTAAGAAGCCATCGAGTGGACTACCTCCTTTATTCTTCCAGCTCAGTATATTGGTTACTGCCTGGCCCTGAGGGCCGCCCATAGTAAGTGCTCAAGAAATGGCCACCATGATGGTAGAGGGCTAATGAAAACTTCTCCTTGACCTCTTCCAGAATGGCCAGTGCCAGCACTTTGTCTTTTCCTGCTGCATGATGTGGAAGGATCCAGACTGCTGGATGTGCTGGTTCTAAGTTTTTGTACTTGGACCTTCCCTCTCAATAGAGAGTAGTAGGTGCTCAAAAATGTTTCCTAAATGGATTAATACAGAAAACCAGAGTAAGACATGGTGAAGCATGTTCTGAGCTTCTCTCCCCAAGGGGCCTCGTGTTTAAACTGCTAGTAAATGTCAGTTACAGGCAGCCAGTAACTTTTCACCAGAAAACATCAGCTCCAGTCAACAAGACTGAGGCTCCGAGCAGGCCCTGGGGTGCCATCTGAACTGTATCTTCTCAATCACGAGCTTTGGAAAGGGGCTGCGCATGTCTTCACAGCCTCCAGGCAGCCCGTGGCTTGTTGGGTGATCTCCTTGTGGAGCATAGAGGCTTGGAGGCAATTAGCATCAGCACTGAGCCGTGGCTCCAGTTAACGTCTCTTGAATCAGAAAGACATGGGTGTCGCCGGGTGAAGACACACCAGACAGGGATGATGATCAGCACTGTTGGGTTCCCAGGGGCCTGTGATGACCTTGTAGTGAGCCTACACCTACATCCACTGCCCTGGCCGGAGGTGGTTAAAGGCACAGACTCTGAAGTCACACTTCATAGGTTTCACTCCCGACTTGCCCTCCCCACGGCTCTGTGACCTTGTGCAAGGTCCCCAACCTTTTTAAAACTCGCTTTTCTCAGCTATGAAGTGGGCACAGGAAGAGTATCTGTGGCATCGGGCACTCCTTAGAGTGAACCTTACTTACATTGTGTCATAGAGTCTGTGACATACAGAAAACTGGGGTCCAGCAGTTAATAACCATTGCTAGTTATTAATACAGATAATTCACACACAATATTCCATTTGATTCTCACAGGTCCTGTAAAGTTATTGTCATCCTTACTGAGAAAATGGAAAGTGCCTGCAGTTCAAAATCGGAATGTCAAGTAAAAGCTTAGGCCGATCTTGTAGTCTGTGCCCAGAGTGATTAAATGTCATGGCCGAGGCCACAGAGCTCTTGTCTGCCATGACTTGGATACTTCTAGGCAGCTCAACACCACCTCCACCTGGTCTATGAGGGTATGCTGCCCAAGTCAGTGTCCCCTTTTTGCTCTCTCCACCCCCACCCCATTGTCATCTCTTACTCTATTGATTATAGGCCTGCATGAGGTTCCTCAACCCTGAACTTACTTCCAGCCCATGGGACTTTTTGTTTGAACTAAGGCTTCTCCTTGACTTATTCACTTGTTCTTTCACCTCTGGCTCTGTTTTATGTCTTATGCATCTTCTTAAAGGAAGCTCTCTCTCCAGTTCCCTTCCCCTTTTGGGAAGGCAAAGGTCATGGATTCTTGTTACAGAACCAGGCTGGAACGCTGGCAGAAAAACCAAACGGCACTCAGAGATCTTGGTGGATCGGAGATTTGTTTAACATCTGGCGGGCTCAGAGGAGACCGTTTCTCCAAAGATCTGAGCGCTGAATGCAAATGGGGAGGGTTATTTATGGTCATCACCTTCCATATCTGTGGGGGTTTTCGCGCACACAGCAAACAAAGGAAGAACCCGGAGGAGGGAGCTCTAAGCTAGAGACCAGAGTTTGTTTTAGCCCCATCGGCCATCTTTGGCATATTTATTCACTTCTCCAACATTGCCCCCCTTTTATGCCTTTAAAAAAAAAACTTTCAGTAGGCATCACCTTTCAGTTTTATAGGTTGGTACTCTCGGAAGGCTAAGATACGTGCTGTAGTTTGGAGAGCAACAGTGTTCTCTTTTTTTTTTTTAATTTTTTTTTAACGTTTATTTATTTTTGAGACAGAGAGAGACAGAGCATGAACAGGGGAGGGGCAGAGAGAGAGGGAGACACAGAATCTGAAACAGGCTCCAGGCTCTGAGCTGTCAGCACAGAGCCCGACGCGGGGCTCAAACTCACGGACCGTGAGATCATGACCTGAGCCGAAGTCGGATGCTTAACCGACCGAGCCACCCAGGTGCCCCAACAGTGTTTTCAATAAAATGTACCACAGCATTCATTATACAGGAGCCTATGGATACAAGTAAAATTATGGAGAGGAGGGGCCCCCCCCCAGGGCAGGAAGCCAGGATGCCCAATCCGTAAGATCCCATCCTTTCCGTTGATTGATACTTCCCTGTTGTCTATGTTGAATTCTTTCCTTGAGTTCCCTAACCTTAGTTGTAACTATTCCTGACTGGTTTATGAAACAGAGATGTTCCTTCCCCAGAAAGATGCAAGTCCCTCCTTTTTCTGAAGTGAGGAGGCCAAGGGCTCACCTGTTTCGGAGGGTCACTGCTGCCAGAGAGTTTATTTGGCTTTGTAAGTTTACCAGAGAATCTGCCGTCCGTTCCATGTCTTCATTTAGCTCTTGATATAGTCTATGGTACAGTCCTACGGATGAACCTATGCCCCCTATTCCGGTTCCTATTCCTGTCACAATTCCTGCTCCTATCAGAACGGGTAGCAGGATTGCCTGTTTAGTCCGGGACTTGGGGCTAAAGGCTGTTAGGAGCTGATCTTCAGTGTATACAGATATCTCTGGGGTTAGGAAGATTGAATAACATATCTGAGTCCACTTGGCCTCTAAGCATCGTAGGCCGAATCAGAACACAGATGGAACACCCCAGGGGTTGAACACAGGGTTGCATTCCTCTCTAAGGTTATATTTCTTCCGTATAGAGAGGTACCATTCATATCTTCAGGGGTTGTACAGATTAGATTGTCAGCATTTGTGAGACAGATCCCAGTGGCCAGGGTCCAATTAAGACAGAGGTGTTGGTTTTGAGATTTTCAGGAACTTCCCAGGTCAAAGGGATAGGAGTGGCTAAGTAAGCCCTCCGGCTGAGGGGCAAACACATCCAGCAGGTTTGGGTGTGATTATCTACAAGTGGAGGACTTGTAGAGTAGTGTTAGTCCAACGTTGGAGTAGGGAATTGGTAAGCATCTGATTGAGGGCTGAAAGGCTCAAACCCTGGTAGGCTGCCGGGGGAGTGGTCGCCTTTATGGCTTATATTACCCTGTCCTGAGTATCCTTTGTAACCTTTTGAAGGGCCCTGTCTTGCATCTCTTCCCCGTCCGATATCCCCCGAGATACCCCGAGATCCCCCACTGAGGAAGGTAAGTGTAGCAAGCTCGCTTCCCTCTCCGGAGGCCCTTGTTGTGACATGGGTTCCTGACATTTTGGGTTATCTCTATGATCCAGTACTTAGTCCTTGGGGCACCGGGTGACTGACAGAGAGTGGGTGTTTTTCCTTTGTAGCAATCTTTGTGGAAGGAGGTGAAGGTGCTGGATGCCCTTGCCCCTTATTGTCATATATTGACATATATGCCCCTTATTGTCATATTGCCCCAATCCTGGGGGCAAAATGGGTAAGCAGCAGTTTTGAGAGTGAGAGAGGTTATCATAATATGCAGGCAATACTTAATAATCCTCCCATCCAGAGGAGGTATGTGAGACCCAGCATGCATCTTTTGTCCCATGTCCAGCTTGTTGGTGCAGTCTCTGTCAACCCAACAGTAAAAAAGTAAGATCAGGGCTATGACACCAGTAAGGGGCAAGGGCTGGCAGAGTTGCATCCAAACCCCTGGGCTAGGTTCACACGTTGATTCCTCAAGCTTCTGCCGTCCGCAGGCCAGCCAGCTTCTGGGGTGTGGCTGGAGCAGGGCTGGAGGTCTCAGGGGCCAGTTTCCCTTTTGAGGGTCAGTTTAAGTGGGTTGACTGGATCTGGATCACTTTGCCAAGTTGTGGGTTCTTCTGAGTTGGGCTTCTTAACTCTGGAGTGATGGACCCACAGAATGATACCTGAGACTTTAAGGGCTGTAGGAGTTGTTAGAATAACAGTATGAGGCCCAGTCCACCGTGGTTTAAGAGGTTCCCTCTTCCAATCTTTGACCAACACAGTCTCCTGGCTGAAAGGGGTGAACAGGAGTCCTTAAGGAAATTGGGGCCCTCTCTATGATGTATCTCTGTAACTTGTTTAGGGCTGCCCCCAAGGTCTGGAGCTATTCTCTTATTCCCTTGTCTCCAATCTGGTGTAGGTCTCCTTGGAGTTTTCCTAAACATGATGGGGGGGGGGGTGTCATGCATACAATAACTCAAAAGGGGAGAATCCTAGTGCCCCAGGAACACATCGGGCACGCAGGAGGGCCAGTGGTAGTAAATCTGGCCATGGGAGATTAGTCTCTTGGTGGAACTTAGCCAGGGTTTCCTTGAGGGTGCGATTCATCCGCTCTACTTTCCCTGAGCTCTGGGGTCGGTGAGCAGTGTGCAGTTTCCAGGTAATGTTGAGGGACTTTGTCAGGGTTTGTATAATGTCCACCACAAATGCAGGTCCGTTATCACTGTGTATGGTTAAGGGTAGACGAAACCGAGGCACAATCTCCCATACAGGAGCTTTGGCCACCTCGTGACTTCGTTCTGTTCTGGTCGGGAACGCTTTGACCCATCCCGAGTATGTGCAGATTATTACAAGAAGGTACCTGAACCCTTTATTTGGTTTTATGTCGGTAAAGTCCACCTCTAAGTTTTCGAAAGGGACGGCCCCCATCCTTTGTGTGCCAGGCAGGGGCTGTGGGGCAGACCAAGCATTGTTTTTGGCACATGCTACACATTGTTCACTGACAGCTCAGCATAATGCCAGCAGCTGGCTGATATAGTAGTTCTTTTTGAGGAGGGCCTCTAGTGCAGTTTTCCCTAGGTGCGTGAGTCGGTGATATTCCTTCACTAGGTGTTTTCCTATTGACGACGGGACAAAGATGTGTCCATTTGGCATGACCCGCTATCCTTCTTTGCTTAGTGTGCCCCCTTCTGTCGAGGCCCAGCTTCTTTCTTTGTTTGTGTACTGGGGTGGGGAGGCTTGCCTCTGGGGCGCAAGAGTCATAGTGTGGTAGGAGCTTCACCTGGGTCACCATTGGTGGCCACTCTGGCTGTTTGTCTGCCAGGTGATTTCCTCGAGTTATGGGGTCGTCTCCTTTCTGATGTCCCTTACAGTGTAGGATAGCTACCTTGTCTGGCAGCCATATGGCCTCAAGAAGCTTTAGTATTTCTTCCTTGTTTTTGATAGTTTTGCCTGCAGCTGTAAGGAGGCCTCTTTCTTTATAGATGGCCCCGTGTACATGCACAGTAGCAAAGGCATACCTGGAATCAGTGTAGATGTTAACTCCTTTACCTTTGCTAAGGATGAGGGCTTGGGTTAAGGCGTACAGTTCAGCTCGTTGTGCCGACCATCCTTCCGGCAAGGCCTTGGCTTCCAGAACTTCGGTGGTTGTGGTTACCGCGTACCCTGCTCTTCGGCTGCCCTCTTGTAAATAGCTGCTCCCATCGCTGAACAGGGTGATCTCCGGGCTTGTTATAGCCTGGTCTTGGAGGTCCGGGCGGCTGGTGTAGACTTCATCCACTACTTCGGAACAGTCATGGTCAGCTTCTCCCTCCTCCATGGGAAGGAAGGTGGCCGGGTTTAGTGTTCTTACTGTTATGAGAGTGACCCATGAGTTTTCATAGCCTTGGTATTGTGTCAGCTGGGAATTGGAGAGGAAATGATATACTTGGGTGCTCGTGAGGGACATGACCGCATGTGGGACCTTAGCATTACGTCTTTGTCCCAGTGTGAATTTGTCTGCCTCCTTAACGAGCAGGACTGTGGCTGCCAGCGCTCTGAGGCACGGTGGCCATCCTGCTGCCACAGGATCAAGTTGTTTTGACAGTTAGGCCACTGGCCATTGCCAAGGCCCCGTGCTCTGAGTGAGCACTCCAAGGGCTATTTTGTCCTTTTCATGTACAAAGAGGTTAAAGGGCCTTTCTGTGTCAGGCAAACCCAGGGCTGGGGCTCGTCCCAAAGCCTACTTTATTTCTGTGAAAGCGGCCCTTGCCACCTCAGCCCATGTGAGGGGCTCCCGGTCCTGCCCTCCCAAAAGGTCAGAGAGGGGCCTCGCTATGGCTGAGAATACAGGAATCCAAATGCAACAGAACGCTTCGGCCCCTAAAAATTCACAAAAGCCTGTTTTGTTTGGGGCTGTGGCAGCGTGGTGATAACTTTCTTCCTTTCCAGTCCTGAAGCCGAAGTATCAGACCTGCTGCTGACAAACCTGTGCCTTTTTCCAAGAGGCCTGGGACCCTGAGTAGGATAGGAGCTGCAGGAAGACCTTGATACCTTTCATACAGTCTCCTTGGGTGTCGCTGGCAAGGAGGAGGTTGCCTACATATTGGAGGAGGACACACCATGTCGTTTTCCCTCGGAAAGTCGGCGAGGTCTGCAGCTAGTGCTTCCCCAAAAAGAGTGGGCGAGTTCTTAAAACCTTGGAGAAGTCGGGTCCAGGTCAGCTGCACCTGGAGCCCTGTAATGGGCTCAATCCATTCAAAGGCAAACAGTGGTTGACTTTGAGGAGCCAGGCGGAGGCAGAAGGAAGCATCCTTTAGGTCGAGGCTAAACCATCTGGCTGACCCCAGAATTTGGCTGAGGGGAGTATACGGGTTTGGAACCACTGGGTATAAGGAAACAGTTACTTTGTTAATGGCCCTCAAATCCTGTACTGGTCGGTATTTTCCTCCTGACTTCTTGACTGGCAAGAGTGGGGTATTCCAAGCCGATTGGCACTCAATTAGAATACCTGCTTCTCTGATCTTGGTCAGGTGCTCCTGTATACCCATTCTAGCCTCTAGTGGAAGGGGGTACTGCCTTTGTCTCTGAGGTTGGTCTCCACGGATCAGGTCAACAATGATGGAGGCCTGACTCCAAGCTAGTCCAGGTGGGTTATCTTCAGCCCATACAGAGGGGAATGTAAGCCTGAATTCTGAGGGGCTACAGGGTAGGGCCTGGGCGCAGAATAGTCTCCATTCTTCTTCCCTTGGCAGGGTAATCGCCAAGACCAGGGTTTCCTTCTGCCTTGGGTTTAATTGGAGGCTAGCGTGTCCAGCGGGTTCAAAAGTTATCTGGGCCCCAAGTTTGGAGAGCAGATCCTGGCTCAGGAGAGGAATCGGGAAGTCAGGTAAATAAAGGAACTCATACCGGACCTTGTGACCTCCAAGTTCACATTGTTGAGCTTGACAGAAGGGCTGTTGTATCGCCCATGTCCCAGTAGCCCCAAGTATGGTTGCCATCTTTTGGCTTAAGAGCGCCATTGGGGAAGTAACAATGGAGTATTCAGCCCCCGTGTCAACCATGAAAGTTCTTGTTCAGCCCCCTACCTTCATTTCGACCGTGGGTTCATGGGGGCTAAGAGAGAAAGAGTCTGGTTCCCCTCAGTCCGAATCCATCCAGGCCAGACCAATGAGGTTCTCACCTCGAGGTTCTTCCCGATGTCGGCTGGATTTTGAGGGCCCCTTCCGATTTGGACATTCATTCTTCCAGTGTCCCTTCTCTTTGCAGTATGCACATTGGTCCTTTGCTAAGGGGGCTCTGGGATTCCCCCCTTTTGGTGGTTGGGTTCTTCCCATCTTTGTAGCGTCTGTTTCTTTTAGTGCTGCTGCGAGAAAGGTGGCCTTCTTTTTTAGTCTTCTCTCCGCTTCTCTGTTGGCTGCGACTTCTCTGTTCATGAAAACTTTATTGGCAACCTCTATCAGCTGAGTGATATTCATCCCAGCAAAGCCCTCCAACTTTTGGAGTTTTCTTCTGATATCTGGGGCAGCCTGTCCCACAAAAGAGGTATTTACCATTTGTTGACTTTCTGGTGCCTCAGGGTCAAACATGGTGTATACATGGTGTGCTTCACATAATCTTTCATAGCAGTCTCCGGGAGACTACCCAGGGTGCTGTGTAACTGACGATATTTTAGTCATGTTCATGGGCTTTTGGCTCCAGCTCAGATTTCCCGAAGGAGGGCTTCCTAGTATCATAGGATGTGGGCTTGTCCTTCTATGGTGAAATCCCATGTTGGGCATTCTTCAGGCACAGCAGCTTGAGCCCAGACAGCAGGGTCATTAATCCCCAGAGGTGAGTGATCTTCTAGGTACTGTCATGTTTCTCTCCTTCTTATTCTTCTTTCTTCTGTATTAAACAGAGTATGGAGTAACTGTTGACAGTCTTCCCAAGTCGGTCAGTGGATCTGGAAGAGGGACTCCATCAAGCTGACCATTGCTTGTGGCTTTTCAGAGTATGATGGAGTGTTTTGTTTCCAGTTGAGGAGGTCGGTTGTAGAGAAAGGTGATAATACATCATGGGACGGCTGGGCTGGACTCTTCCGTCCTCATTCTGTCTTTCAGACTCTTTTGTCTCCCTTACAGGCATTTGGAGAGCGTTAGGTCTGGGTCTGGGGTGCAGTCTGGCTGCTGGCCTCTGTGGGGGGAGGGTTCTCCAGGTCCGGGAGGGGCAGGGAGATGGGTGGCAGTGACTGCAGCAGCAGAGGCAGCGCTGGAGAGACAGACAGGGGAGGAGTTTGAAGCTCAGGGGGCGGGAGGAGGGAGCTGGATGAGCCATAAGGAGGTGGGAAGACAATATCTTCCTCTGTGTCTCCTTTAAATATTAGAGGAGCAGTGGGTCGCTTCTTTGGCTCCCTGGGTGAGCCTCCAGATAAAGTGGATAAAACTTTTGCCTGGCTCTGTTTGCTAAGGATGAATCGCACCCAAGGCGGGGGATTTAGGGCAATTTCAAGCCAGGAGTCGATGTATGGAAATTGATCAGGGTGGCCTGGGTTCCCAGTGACTATTAGCCAAACCTGCTGCACTATTTGAGCATCTAATGTCCCTTCTGGGGCCCATCCTGCATTGAATATGGGCCATTCTAGTTCACAAAAGGTCCTTAACTTCCTGGGTGTCATTTTCACCCTGTAATCGCCTGAAAATCCCCTTTTAAAATTTTTGAGCATGACCTCTAAAATCGTAGGCTTACTCTGTTTTGATACCATTATTAATTTATTTCTCGTGTTTGGTGTTGCAAAGACACACAAAAGGAGGGTATCCCCTCAGATGAGAGGACCAATCAGATACTCCACTGGTTACATTCCTGAGGGAAACTTTAGGTGAGTTTGGCTGTAACTGACTCAGCTTTGTGACTTGTGATCAGAATCTAATCCAATACCACCCTAGACCTTATACTCTCACCATGACACAGGAGAGCCCATTCAGACTCCACAGACTTTGGGGACCTTAAGAGTGACTGTCCATGGAGCCACAAACTCGAACTCGATTGGCAAGCCTGGCTGAGCCACACATTCTCACACACACACACACACACACACACACACACACACACACACAAACACACACACACACCAGAGTTGTTAACATTCCTTCCCGGAAAATTTTCTACCTGTGAGACTATTGAGGCCTTCGGGGATTGATCAGGTCCCCCTTCTACCCTTTTGGGTGGGCCTGACTACTTTGGGGCCCCAGCCTTACCGGTTCCAACGTCGCATTCAGGTCCTTACCTACCAGGTCTCTTTGAGTCCGCCGGGAACAACCAAGTGGGGCCGGCCAAAGGCAACCGAGTAGGAGACTGCCGAAATTCAGGCAGGGCGCGCCTTCTCCCTCGCAATCTCTTGCTCTGTCACCATCTCGCTGTTCTTCCAAACTGGTGGCCACAAAGGGCCAGCACGGTTGGGTTTCCAGGTCAGGGAAGCAAACATGTTAGGGAATGAGGCTGGAACACTGGCGGAAAAACCAAGCGGCACTCGGAAATCTTGGTGGATTGGAGATTTATTTAACACTGGTGGGCTCAGAGGAGACTGTTTCTCCAAAGATCTGAGCACAGAATGCAAGTGGGGAGGGTAATTTATAGTTGTCACCTTCCATATCTGTGGGGGTTTTCGCACGCGAAGCAAACAAAGGAAGAAGAACCCGGAGGAGGGGTCTCTAAGCTAGAAACCAGAGTTTGTTTTAGCCCCATCGGCCATCTTTGGCCTACTTTATTCACTTCTCCAACACTCTGAATTCCAACAGGCCTCAATTTGAATTCAGAATCTTTCCCATTGTGCTTACCAGTCATATGCATAACTGGCCAGTGCCTCCATCTGTCTGCTGGAGAAATCTGTTCACTCAACATGGACTTCATCAAAGTACCTACTATGTGCCAGGTCCTCTCGTTTGCCCTGGATCGAAAGCGTGAGCAAAAACAGACAAAAAGCCCTGCACTTATGGAGTTTACCTTCTGGTAATGGAGAGAGATGGGTAATAACACAAGAGAAATAAGTGAATTTTAGTAGTATGTAGAAGTGATAAATGTTATTGGGGGAAAAATAAAGGCTGGCCAAGGGAGTGATGCTGTCCTCCTTGTGAGATCATTATGAGTTTTGTGAGAATTGGTTACTGCCTGGCCCTGGGGGCCACCCATGGTAAGTGCTCAAGAAATGGCCGCCATGATGGTAGAGGGCTAATCAAAACTTCTCCCTGACCTCTTCTAGAATGGCCAGTGCTAGCACTTTCTGTTTTCCTGGGGCATGATGTGGGGAAGGATCCAGACTGCTGGGTGTGCTGGTTCCAGATTTCTGTACTTGGACCTTCCCTGTCCTCCCCATTCCTTCCCATGACTTGAGCTGGGCATGGACACTCACAGTACACATTTGTCTGTTTTGGCTTCCCAGCATCTGATATACATTCTGTTGCAGAGGGCCCTGAACTGGGGGGTGGCCTGCCTGTAGCTTCTTGCTTCTGTCACCATGTGGCCTGCCTCTTCTGTCTATGCTGTCACATTTCCTGTGCCCTCCTCTTATAGGAACACTTGTGACTGTTTTGGGCCCAGCTGGATACTTCAAGTTGGTCTTCCTATAGCAAGAGCTTTCATTTAATCCCATCATCCCCCCTTCACCATTTAAGGTAATACTTGCAAGTGCCAGGGATAAGAGCCTGGATATCTTTGGGGGCCACCGTTCAGCTGGAATGTGGGAGTCTGGCACAAAGAGATGAGCCTCCCCTTCCAGATGCTGGCAAAACCTCATTCTCCCAAACCCCGGAGCTGAGAACCTAGAACAGCACTTAGATGGATTCACCAAGAAAAGGACAACTGAGGCTGGCTGGAGACACCTTGACCTGACCACGTGTTTTCTTAGAAATAGCATTGAAAACACCAGTTATTCCACTGGCATTTGAAAGTGGGATTGGAACCCGTAGTGTCTTTGCACTATTTTGCTATGCAGTTCTCACTCAGGGGCTGGTGCGTCTGTTGGCCTCTCCCCTTTTAACCTTGACACGGCAGCCTCACCTTCAGTCCTCTGCGCACTGGGGGCCACAGTCTGCCTTTCACGCCTTGTTCAGGAAGCCCAGCTGGCTTCCTGTGGGAGGCACCTCGCTCCTCATAGAGGCTGCAGCAATATGACATCAGACGTGTCTGGTCATTGGTTTGATTTTTATGAAATCACACAGAGGTCTGAACTGGCTCACAGAGAGGTTCAGACACCCAGCCCATGGACGGAAAGTGCTTGCAGCTAAACTCAAGCTCAAGTTCTCCCTGTTCGGTGCTTCCCCTGAGCAGAGTCCTTGGGGAGTCAGGCCTGATGCATCTACTATGAATGTTCACAAGATGAGGAAAGTCACCACATTGCTTTACTTTTATTTTTTCTGTTTCAAGTCAGAAATGTTTGGGAATCTATCTGTTCTGCCAACCTGAGCTGGCCGCTCCTTCTTGAGGTTGCCTTTGGAGAATCCCTCAGAAATCCCACCAGCTTTAGCTCTTAGCTGCAAAAGAGAGGAAACCCTTTCGGTAAGAGGGTCTTGCCCATGAAAGGAGAGATCCCTGGCAGTGCAGGCCAAAACATAAATGTCAGCCACCTGGACATGGCCAAGTTGAACAGCCATGCCACCCCGTGCCCCTGCCACGTGCCCCTGCCACGGGGGGGGGGGTGGTGGGCTGCAGATCATGGATGCTCAAGTCTTGGGGTCCATGTTTCTGCCCTTGGGACTTCCGGCAGGAAGACATTTATTTTGCTCTTTGAGGTTAAAATCATTCCTTTCACTGATACCAGTTGCAGGCAAAAGCTAAGCTCGTGGAAAGGACAGATGGAGTCTAGGTCAGAGAGGCAGATTAGGCAGGGTGGGGTGGCTTTTAAACTAACTTATTACAGAACTTGATATGAGGTTGTGTAATATTATTTCCAACAACTCAGTGAGGAGCGGTCTATTTACCTCATTCTCCAGGGGGCAGAGAGAGGCTAATGGAGTTTAGGTGACTTATCCATGATCACCCAGCTACTAAGTAGATTTGCAGAAGCCAGAGAGTCTGCCTTAGCAACCTCCTCTCCCACTGCTCTGCCACCATGCACCCCAGTTGGCTTTTCACAACAGCGTTAGTGCATCTCTGTGATTTGCATCAAGGGTTTTAGAGTAGGACACACAGGCTTCCACCTTGACCAAACCACCCCACGGCAAACACAAGAGAACAGAGGCCCAACCTGGGCGCTGACTGTGCATTCAGCTTGGTGGCTTATGAGGTCTCCAGATCCTTAGGGAGAAGCAACCAGAAACCGTGAGCAGGGACCATAGCAGCCCCCATACACTTTACTGTGTATCAGCCAGGAGGGAGTTGTACAGGGCAGCACTCTCAAAGGCAGATCCCTGAACCAGCAGCATCTGGGACCTGTTAGAAATGCAAATTCTCACGCCCTGCCCAGATCTACGGAATCAGAAACTCTGAGCCTGGGGCCCAGTGATCTATATTTTAACAAGCCCTAGAGGTGGTTCTGATTCATGCTAAACAGCTCTCTTTCCAGAGTTTATGCTTTGTCATTCTCCGCAAACCCGTGGCCATTGTATGCACAGACTGAGACTAAACAGCACTTTCAGGTGCTGTGCCTCTAATGTAGTTAGAGGACCTAACTACGGGATGGAGCCAGCCTGATTTCTGGAGGGCTGAGGGCCCAGTGAGCAACCCCAGGGGAGGGCAGGCTTCCTGGAGGAGCCACACTTTTGCCTGGGAGTGCTGTGCATTCCAATAGGCAAATCCAGAGTGCTTTTAGTTGCAGACTCCCAGCTCCTGGCTCCTCCCTGCTCCCTATGGCTCCTCCCCCTCCCGGAAGCCTTCTGATTTAGGAAAACTAGTCCGGATCTGGACGCATGTGATTCAGATCATTAGCACCTTGTAGTTGGGATCCTTGCCTTGTAAATCTCTTTGTTCTCTCAAAGTTCAGGGGAAGGGAGGGACAGGAAGCCTGGAGGAGTTCTCCTTTCAGCCTGTTCCTCTGCTCCAAACAGAACAAAGCCAGCCTGTGGGGAAGGCGCTTTGATCCCAGACAATGAGAGCCACTGGATTAAGTGGAGAGACCAGACAGCTCTGGCACAAAACAGATCAGTTACTTTTCCTTTCTTTTCTTTTCTTTCCTTTTCTTTCTTTCTTTCTGTCTTTCTTTCTTTCTTTCTTTCTTTCTTTCTTTCTTTCTTTCTTTCT
>NW_026057589.1:5888369-5959915 GCF_023721935.1 Panthera uncia | reverse complement strand
TCTTTCTTTCTTTCTTTCTTTCTTTCTTTCTTTCTTTCTTTCTTTCTTTTTCTATTTTTTTAAAGACCTAATTCATGTCCTGGAAACAAAAAAGTAAAATGTTTTGAAGGATATATTTCCATAGCAATATAAGTCTCAGGCATAACCCAGGACATCTGTGTTCTGGGTGCCCCTCTCAGGCTTGGATGCTGTACCCCTGCGGTGGCTTCCCCCCACCTCCTGCACCGTGATGTGTTGGGATAAGATGGTCTTCCCAGGGGTTATGCTCTACCCTAACACCAATAAGTGGCAGCTGGGACTGGGAGGGACTTTAGAAAATTTGCTCATGTGTTCAGCAGAGTTGCTAGATGTAGAGAAGGCTGAGTTTAAAAATACACATAATAAAATAAACATTCCTAAACAGAGCTCCTCCTGTGCACTCAGCACTAAGTACGGTACACATCCTGACTCACTGAACCTCCGCCACAGCCTCCAGGGCCATGGTTTTCTTATGCGACTCATGGCGATTTTCATAGTGCTTATGAGCTGGTATTCTTGTTATCCCCATATTTCAGATGAGGCACATAGAGGCACATAGAGGCTGGTAGCTCACCCAAGGTCACACAGCTACTTAAGTGGCAGAACCAGGATGTAAATAAACCCCGGCAGTCTGGCTCCAGCGTCCCTGCTCTTTACTGTAGGATAAGGTCCCTGTCCTTGTGGTGAATTCCATTCCGTCGGAGTAAGTGATGTGACGATCTGTCCTCACCCCTGCTGTTGTTGCTTACACAGATAAACTCAGCACAGTGGGACGAGGGCTCAAGGGATGGGCAGAGGGTCCTGGGAAAGCAGAAGAGAGCCTGAAGTTCAGAGTTGCCAGGTGACTGGGAAGAGGGTGGCCTTTATTCACAGAAGAGGCAGTATTTGAGCTGAGTGTCTAGAACCACTTCAGGTGGAGAAAGGAGAAAGTCATGTCAGACTGGGAAACACCATGTGCAAAGGCCCAGGATTAGACTAGAAATATTTGTGAGATTTAAGGATGCTCTTGCTTGCCTGGGTTTTAGCTCGTGCCTCTCTGCATTCCCCTTACCTTTATAGAAACCCCAAGGTTTCTGCTGTTTCAGGAAAGTGGTGTTAGAAATGATCAGTGCTGGCAGGGACCTCCACATGCATATGCACCAGGTTAATGAGTAAACTTACATCCAGATAGTAGAGGCCCGTTACTGGGGTTTGACCTTTTTTGCCATTCATGGCCTCTACATACCTTTACCTTCGGGCCTCTACGTACCTTCACCTTACCTGGACTTGTAAGTATACCCCTTGTCCAGCCACAGCCCTGGTCTTTCATCCTCTTAACTTGCGTCTCCAAACTCTATCCTATCTCTGATGCCCAGGTCTCACCTATACTCAAAGCCTGGCTTTGATGTCGCTTCCTCCGGGAAGCATTGCATGCTTCCACTAGCTGTGAATAATTCCTTCCTCTTTTCAATTTCCTTGTGGCAATGATGGCTTCCTAATCTCCCCATTATGTGGCAAGCCCCTTGCAGCTGAGATCTCTGTTTAATTCAGAGTCCCCAGCACCTAGCAGACCTAACCCATGATGTTATGCAAGAAGCAGTTAAAAATATAATAATGCACATATTTGGAGTTACTTATTTAGGCCCTATTCTGACTTTTTTGTTGATCGGGCATTTGAGTCCAAGAAAATGAAGCCCTGGGAAGAAACCTCTCTGGGAGCTCACAGAAACTTTTAACTCATGGGCCGGAGGGGTCCCACATCCCAGGACACCAGCGAAAGCATTTCCGATTTCTCTGCCTCAGGCATGATGGATAGAGAGAAGATATCCAATTCTTTCATGTTGACAGTTCAGTATTGTTTGGATTAGTACATTCCTCCATATCTGATGAGGCAAGACTTAGGATATGGTCCTAAGACAATTAAAAAGGGCCTAGATTCAGCTGTATTCTTGAATTCCAAAGGCCTGATAGGCCTATGATTTTTTTTCCTCTTGGTGCCAAATCAGTTCTGCTTATCGACTGCTATTTTAATGAAACCTCCTGGTACCAGCTCTGGAAGGATATTTTTATTAGATACGACTGGGCGGATTCTCATGTTGAAAGCATTTGGTGTAAAATGTGGTCCTCAGATATCTTTCCAAATATTTCCTTTGAAATCAGAAAATTACCAAAGAGCTTGAGATAAGAAGATGAAAAGAGGAATTAAAAAGCAAGGATGACGTGTTTGTCTTTCCCCCACAATCCTGCATGGGTGGGGCTTTGGGCATTTGCAAATCAAGGCAAGCAGATCAGATGGGCCAAAGCCTGAACTGTTCTGTGCTGACTTGGTCATATGGCCTTCCCTTCTCCTGTAATTTAGGGGCTGGAAATCTATGGAGAAGATAACAACAGGTCTGACTCACATATAGTCCACACTATTAATTCATGGTGTCTCCTGCATGACGGTGCCGAAATCTCAGCATCAAAGAGAACACTGTGACCAGTGTTTATAGAAAACAGCCCTCCCCTTCTCTACTGGAAAGCTCAAAATCATTCACTTATCCTAACTCTGAATATGGTATACACTGAGACTTAAAGCTTTGGTTCTGGAGTCACTGCCTGAATTCGGATACAGATCTTACTTGACTTAAGATGGGGTTACATCCTGAAAACCCACTGTAAAGTTGAAAATACCTTAAGTTGAAAATTAATTTGATACACCTAACCTATTGAACATCATAGCTTAGCCTCACCTACCTTAAACGTGCTCAGAACACTTGGGTTAGCTCAGTTGAGCAAATCATCTAACATAAAGCCTGTTTTATAACGAAGTGTTGAATATCTCATGAACTTTATTGAATACTGTACCAAAGGTGAGAAACAGAATGGCTGTGTGGGTACAGAACGGTTGTGAGTGTCTCAGTTGTTTACCTTTGTGATTGTGTGGCTGACTCGGAGCTCTGGCTCACTGCCACTGTCCAGTGTCACGACAGAGTATTGTCCCACATGTTGTTAGCCCAGGAAAAGATCAAAATACGAAGTATGGTTTCTACTGAATGCATGTTGCTGTCACACCATCATAAAGTTAAAAAAAAAAAGTCCTAAGTTGAAACTATTGTAAGTCAGGGAACCTCTGTACTGGCTTTACCACTTTATAGTTGGGTGACTTTGGCCAAGTTACTTTACTGCCATCTCTCAGTATCCTTATTGTTAAATGAGGCTAAGCAGTAGTACTCATATCATAGGGTTGTTATAAGGAGATAATTTATCTAGCACTTTTTTTTTTTTTAACCATGCCTACCATATAGGAAATGCTCAAGTCCAAGAGAGAACTCAGATCATCCAAGGGTGGCCTTATTTTCTAGACAAAACTGCTTCAGAGTTGAATTTCAGAGGTCCTGAAACAGGGGCCAAAATAGGGAGTCCAACTTAACTCCAGAATTCAGATTGCTTAACCAGAGAGCCGGGACAATTCCCCATTCCTGCTGAAATTCTGTCTCAAGACATGCCGCCACGTCAACATTATTCACACCACTTGGTAGATGGAAAACTGAAGGTCTGAGAAATCAGTGTTGGTCGGAGGACTTCAGAAGCAATTCAGGGAAGAGATACCGGTGTATTTTAGCAAGAGAAAAAATGTACTTGCATTGGATTTATTCATTGGGCTTGCAAGAATTTGTGGTTCATTCCCACCAACAGAAAGATCGAAGGGACCTCCACGCATTTGATTTAGAAGTATGGCTTTTACTTGTCCTCGTGATGTTCCTGGGTAGGTACACAATCTAAGACATTCTTTGAAAATGAAAACTACTCGGAGGTGCAGCTATTTCACAAGTCTCATGGGCCTTTACCCCTAGGTAGGCTCCCAGTGCTGGCTGTTCATGCCTATGGTTGCTTCACAGATTTTAGATTCCCATCTTTCCCTTACTTGTCCTACACTGGATGTCTTCCTCTCAATCCCCTTCTTGGGCTAAGTCCTCAAGACATGAGAAATGTTCCATGTCCTGGCCTGGTGCCCCTACCAGGCCCTTTCTGGGCTCACTGTTCTGTTTCACTCCATTAGTTCTTCTTGACCTGACCCATTACTTGGCTCTGTGGTCTCTTTTTCTTGTTGTCAGCTCTTCTCTTGGATCTCAGCACAGGTGGTCCTTATCTCCTACAACTCTAGACTAAATTTCTGATTTTTATGGTCTGGACAAGATTTTTCATGGAAGTCTCCCTGCCCAGTGACCCTCGGTATTTTCCTCTTCTCACTGGCAGGGTCGATCAGAGTGGTCAACCTCAGGCAAGATACCAAGGAAGTCCCCCTTCTACTGAAACGCATGAATAATGGGAAATTTGTTTAATCTCTCATGTCAAGTCCAATTCTTTGGCCATGTGAAGTTCTGGAGTCGTGGGCAGTTTTGTCTTTGGCCAGCAATGTCTTTCCTGGCCACAGGGTAGGGTGTCATAACTGTGTGTCACATACTTTTTGTCCCATTTGGATGTATCCTCTTCCTTCTAGAATTCTAGTCACTTGTCTGGAGCCCACCATTAAGTGGAGAGTAAAGATTTTCTCTTTGCTGCTGGACTGCAGAGATTTGGTACTCCAAAAGAAGATCGGGAATTTCTTGGTACTTCTAGAAAACTGGGATGTCACAGCACAGAAACAATGCCTATACAAGAGAAAGAAAGAAATGTTTCTTGATCATCTATGGCATACCAAGCTCTGAGATGATTTCTGTACAGTCTGTATAGAGTCTTTCTCGATTCCTAAATTCTGGATTTGACAAACTTACTCACCTCCTTTATCTATGCCTTGTGGAAGTCCAGAGTTCTGCAAGATTTCTGTGGTTTTCAAGAGATTTTGGTCTCATGGCAGAGCAAAAATATATATTTTTTTTTAAATTAGGAGCAAACAAATACAAAAGGCAGTTTTTATTTAAAAAAAGAAAAAAAAAGTTGTAGGGACGCCTGGGTGGCTCTGTCAGTTGAGTGTCTGACTTTGGGTCATGTCATGATTTCACGGTTCGTGGGTTTGAGCCCCGCGTCAAGCTCTGTGCTCACAACTCTGAGCCTGGAGCCTGCTTTGGGTTCTGTGTCTCCCTCTCTCTCTCTGCCCCTCCCCTGCTTGTGCTCTGTCTCTTTCTCAAAAATAAATCAACATTAAAAAATAGTTAAAAATAATAATAAATAAAGGATCATAAAGATGTTTTTTCTCCAATGCAAATACATTTTTGGTTCTAATTCTCATTAAAAGAAAAAAAAAACCCTGAGGGTGGACATTTTTAATCCCAGATTACACATTAAAAAATTGAATAACATTAGGGATTATAACTATGTTTTCTTCTCTCAAGTAGCAAATAGCTGGCAGATTCATTATTCAAATCCAGGTCTGTATGCCTCCAACACCATGTTCTTCCCACTAATTTCAAGTGGAATTGGGCTTTCAGATTGAAAGACCAGTTTAATTGTATAACTGACATAGGTTTTATAATGTCATCTTTATATCACTGCTATCCATGAAGTCCTTTTCTGGGAGGTAGTTTAATTTGTACAAGACAGCTAGAATTTCCACCCCTTTAGTCTAAATTTTGACCCTGAAATTTTGACAGTGCAGGAGTGATGGGACAATAACCAAGCAATATATTAAAGTTTTTTTGCAAAATTCGAGTGAGTCGATGTCGATACAAGGGTTTGCAAGAAGCCTCATCTCCTGGAAATAGATGATCTGGTATCTTAGTTGAAAATTGCTCGATTCTAGAACTTATTAGGAATCTGCTTGAAATTCTGTACTGTCCCAATTTTATCTTCAGAATTGAATTAATTAGCCAAAAAACATTTGCATGTGTAATTTGTTTTTTCTTCAGAAGCTCGGTGATAACAAGCTATTCTTTTACATCATTAAGATGGAAACATATTATATTTTCATGCAAAGCAGAATCTGTTATTTTTGAAGTGCCTAATCCCTTTGTCTTTAAAATATTCAAAAAGTAAGTGTGTGTCAGACAGTGGGTGCCCTGGGCCTTTGGAATCAAACTTCAGCCCCTGTGGCTGTGGATGGTTTCATGTGCAACATAAGGAAGTTGTTCCAGACACAGAATTCACAGGAGTTACAACTTCATTAATGTGCTCACAGAAAGCCAGTTCCTAATTTGGAAGGGTGTTGGGGCAAAATAATTGAAGAGAGAAAACCTGGAAATTGTAACTGGCATTGGCATTTATGGTACCATTTAAAACCAAAACTGTATATAGTTGGTGTCTGTCTTTCGACCTTGGAGGCTTGAGAACTCCTAGCCATTTGTGCAAACATATCCACCTTGATTAATCTCCTTGTCTGTAAAGTTATAGTCCATGAAACAGCCTCTTCTGACACTTTTTATTAAAGGAGATTATCATGAAAATACATTTTAAAGATGTTATTGATTTTCAAATGACAAAGAGAAGAAGTTTATCTAATTATGAAATATATATTCCCAACTGTTTGATAAATGTAAGAAAATATGACTTTATTGACTCTTCCTAGGAAACTGGTGATTTTCTGACTTGAATTTACAGAGACACGTACCACTGGTTTTTATTTTAAAAGTCAGAAGCAACCTAAAACGGTATTTTATAAGAAGACATTCTTCAACTGGTCAATTGTCTTTCTTATAGAGCTCTGACTGTATTCTACTTATCACCTACTTTTTCTCCTCCATGTCAATATAATGAAGAAAAAAAAAATAGACAAAACATACCCACCTATACTATTCTACTTTTTAAAGTCCTGAGTGAAGTTACCATAATGCTGAGAGAGCTCAAAATCATCATGTTAGGAAGTGCGTGGGATTTAAAGAATGACTTGTGTTGGAAATCTGTCTCTCGTACCCCCTAGTGACGTTATCATGGGGAACTTACTTCTGTGGTCTGAGCCTCTGTTTTCTCTCCTATAAAAGTAGTCATAAAAACTTCTGTTGGATGTAACATATAAAGCTTCTGGTGAGGGATCTATACATAGAAGGCCTCTACATAGAAGGCACGTGTATCTACATAGAAGGCATCCATATATGATGATTTTTGTGTTTATCTTGGGAAGACAACCATAAGGGTACCTGCTGTGTTTGTATACTTTAAGAAGTTTTACATGACAGGCATACCTGGGTGGATCAGTCAGATGAGGTTCCAACTCTTGATTTCAGCTCAGGTCATGATCCCAGGGTCGTGGGACTGAGCCTCACATCAGGCTCCATGCTGAGTGTGGAGCCTACTTAAGATTCTCTCTCCCCTTGCCCATTTCCCATGCATATTCTCTCTCTCTCTCTCTCTCTCTCTCTCTCTCTCTCAAGATATTTTTTAAGTTTATTTTTTATTTTGAAAGAGAGAGAGAGAAGAAAAGGAAAAGGGGCAGAGAGAGAGAGAGAGAGAGAGAGAGAGAGAGAGAGAGAGAATCCCAAGCAGGCTGCTCACCATCAGTGCAGAGCCTGATGTGGGGCTCCTCGAACCCACGAACCATGAGATCATGACCTGAGCCGAAACCAAGAGTCGGATGCTTAACTGAATGAGTTACCTATGTGCCCCATCTCTAAAAATAATTATTAAAAAAAATTTTTTTAAGTAATTTTACATGAGAAAGATGTTACATGTGTCCTGATCATCTCCTGGGGGGGAGAATTGGGATTGATGAGCATATGTAAATTGATTGGCAGGGAAATCATCTGTCTTACTAGGTTTCTCTGGTGCTGTGGGTATTAGGTTCCTTGTCACTAGGGATAATCACGTGGGGTCTGGGCATCCACACTAGCGGGTGTTGCAGAGAGGTGTCAGGATGGGTGGAAGAACCAACCGGATGACCCATAACTCCTTTCTTTGCCTGATGTTTTAAAATTCCCTGATTAATCAGACCCTTTATCTAGAGGGATCACATCTCACATGAGATCCCCAAGGTCATATGTGTTGCTCTTTCAAAGCCTTGTAGACTTGGCCTCCGTGGGTAGAGCTCATTTGGTCTCTCTTGAGTCTCCTCCTAGATTTGACTGGATCCTACAGGTCTCCCAGTCCAGAGAGCCTCCACTTAAAGTTTTCTTTTTCCATTTCCTTTCCCCTCCATACTTCCCTCCCCAGACCCTGTCTCTGCTACACCCCTCTTTTCTCTCATCTCCAGATTTCTAGTTGCCATCAGGACCAGAAATATCTACTTTGGTTGGTTTCTGTTCACTTAAGTTCACTTCATCTTTAAGAAAAGTTAACCCTGAGAAAATGCGAACACTACCTTTGGGATCAATTCTGGAAGTTGCTTCTTTAACTGGCTAGCTTCATTTAAGAAGTGGTATGTGGGAAACCCAAGTGGGCTTTGCATCGAGACCCCAAATTCAAATCCTGTCTTGCTAACCATGTGATCCTAGGTGAGTCCCTTCACATTTTTAATTTTTTTTTTTTTTTTCAACGTTTTTAATTTATTTTTGGGACAGAGAGAGACAGAGCATGAACGGGGGAGGGGCAGAGAGAGAGGGAAACACAGAATTGGAAACAGGCTCCAGGCTCCAGGCTCCGAGCCATCAGCCCAGAGCCTGACGCGGGGCTCGAACTCACGGACCGCGAGATCGTGACCTGGCTGAAGTCGGATGCTTAACCGACTGCGCCACCCAGGCGCCCCTGAGTCCCTTCACATTTTAGGATTACCCCTTTCCTCATCTCAAAAAAATTTATGTTGTTTTTCAAGGGTGGTGCAGACTGGAAGAACTTGACATAAATGTCATGCCCTGTGATACATGTTCAGGACATGGCTGCTGCTGACAGTTTCATCTTCGACCGCCTGCCTCAGCACCACCTTTCTGAATGGCTGGTAGTCTTCAAAATTATTTTTTACCTCTTCTCACTTCCTGCTGCTTGAGAAACTTACAAGAAGCTGCTTGAGAAACTTACAAGACCTGTGACATGAAAAACTTGTATCAAATTCTACCTCTTCTAGGAAGCCTTCCCTAATAAACACAGTTATGAAGGATAGCAATATTCTCATTAAGTGACATTAAAGTAATATCCGTTCTTCTTTCCTTTGCAAAACAGGAAAGGAAACCCACTATGGGATGAAGGGTAAGGAAGAACTAAATCCCTATTTATCAAATGCCTTCCAAACATGTATACCCTTACTGCTGCCTGAATTTGCTGCAGGAAGCCTTACTGGTTTGTGAGTGGGTGGGTGGGTGGGTGGGTGTGGTTTCGGATGAGGCCACCTAAATTGGTCTGTCCTCCATGTGGTGGACATTGTGAACAGGAAAGCAGTGACATGGAAGAAAGAGTGTTTGGAGTCAGACAGAAACAGGTGGTTTATCTGTGACCAGAGCCATTATCTACACCAGGTATTAGCAAACTTTTCCTGTAAATGGCCAGACGGTAAATATTTTAGGCTTTGTGGGCTGAATGGTCTTGGTTACAGCCACTCCCCTCTGGCATTGTGGCTCGAAAGCAGCCGTAGACAATACATAAATCAATGAACGATTATGGTTGTGTTCCAAGAAAACTTTATTTGCAAAAACAGAAGGTGGACTTGATTCGGGCCACAGGCAGTAGTTTGCCTACCTGTGGTCTAATTCTCCAAGGCTCAATGTACTCATCTTCAGCATGAGGGAAAAAAAAGTTTCAGGAAGATAAAATAGGCTAATATAAGTGAAGCATCTGTGCATACAGCCCGACCTGTGAAAGATCTCAAAAAAGTTACTTCTTGCTGTCTCTTATTTTCTCCCAAATGCTTCTGTACAGTGAGGAGTTAGGAAAAAATGCACATAAAGGTCCTTCCCGGCCCTGTGATTTTATGAAATTGCCCGTCAAAAAAAGAGCAAGAAAGAGCGCATGCCAGAGAGAGAAATTGTACGCGTGTTCTTTTTCTCTGCAAAGTCTGACCACAAGAAGCATTAAATCAATCAGATGACAAAGCAGAATATGAAAAATTGAGTTGGTTTGGTCCCAAGTATGCAGGAGGCCTGTGCTGTTGGGATCAGAAGCAGGAAAAAAAAAAAAGAAAAGAAAAGAAAAGAAAGGAAAATTTTTCTACACATTATGTGCGTTGGCTATTCTGTGACTCCCACATAATTTATCATAGCAAAACTTTGAGTGCAATAAACATTTCCCCTAGTTTAGTAGCTGCTCTGATCAAGAACAAAACCATTAACATAAATGCAGATAAATACAAGGCGAATAATGATATTCCCAATTGCTTCGGTGTCGACAAGCTCAGTCCATCAATCTTGCCTGACTGGGTAAGAAGGAACCCGGAGAATTTATAACTGTAGATTTCTTTCTAAAGCATTTCCACCTCACAGAGGAGGGGAAGGACAAACTCTCCAGAAGGTCCCAGGAAACCCAGTGAACACTCTCCAGGGCCATCCATCTCAGGTACACTTTTGGTCACTGCTGCCCTAATCACCTGCCTTTCTGGGGCTGGGACTCCCCCCAATGGAACAGTTCTTCTGGCAAAGCCAGTGGCTGCTTTTGCAATTGCGCAGAGCCCTCTCTCTCCAGCCCTGGAGAAGGGTGTGTTCCAGGGAGCTACTGGTGTGCCCACCCTGCCTATTGTGGGTGAAAGGAAGAGGATGTGTCGTGGGTCTCTGCCCTTGGTCCCGATGCGGACAGTGATTCACGTTTGGTGGACCAGTTCGGTTCCAGAGTTACTCAGCCTCCGGCTCTGCTTCCCTCTCTGTATTCACTTCCTTGACTTGACTTCCACGTTCGAGTTTATACAGCAACCTCCCTGTGCTTCTTCCCTCAATGCCGTCCTCTCACTCTGCTAACTCCCCTCAAATCATCTCATTTACTCTCATGGCAACAGATACTGCCCACATTCCGATGACTCCCACATCTGCATCTCCTGCCCAGGCGTCCATAAAGTGCAGAGTCTTCTGTGTAGCTCCCAGTTGCCATCACCCAACTGCCCGTTAGACACGTCAAATTGAACAAAGCCGCAGCTCGTAACTCTGCCTCCCTTGTGTTGGGTCTTTCTAGGTAGCACTGTTCTCTACCCTGTAGCCCAGATCAGCAACTGGACAATGTTGGGGCTTCCCTGTTTCTGAGCCCTAATGTCTCGACATGACTTATAGGTAAGAACTTCCTAAAGTTCTCCCCAAAGCATTTCCTCCTGCTCTACTGGATCATACACCCAGTGAAGGGAACGATGCTCATCATTGTCTCTGACTGGAGAAATACCTTGTTTTGGTCTCTTTGCCTCTGCCTCCCCTCTTCCTTTGTCCCTGTTTTCCACACTTAACTATTTGGGGTTTTCTATATGCTATGATAGTATAACATAAGTAACGCTTCCAACTTATGCAGATGTCCACAGTACACAGGAGCTGCTGTGCGGACAGTTATAACTAGAAGTATGTAACTGAAAGTTATAACTAAAAGCAGGGATGTGTGCTTAACAGTTTGATACAACAACTCAGCCCTGGGGAGAGAGAGGTCTCGACTTGGGAATAGAAACTTCTGTTTTCAGTGTCTATGCGTCAGGCTAGATGATGTGAGCATACTCAAATCAAGTCTCCTAAAATCCCTTCGAGGAAAAGATTATTGTCACCAGTATTACAAGGGAGAAAAAGCCTTTGCAACATGTTGTTTTAGAGGATCTCTTAGTTAGGATGTGACAATCCAGGACTAAAATTGAAGGCTTCCTGTGTATAATAACCCTACTCTCAATCCCCAACACCCACTTCTCTGAGGAGGGAAGTACAAGGATTGTTCTAATAGACCCATGGAGAAGAAATGTGGTAAGACTGGATATAGACAGAATACACTTTCCTAGAATACAGGCAAAGGAGACCAGAGACTTTCTCGTCTGTTTTTTTCACTCATCCACCCCTAGAACCAACAGTGGTCTGTCCCAAGGGAGCCATTCAATAGATGTTTATCGACTGAATGAATTAATTCACAAAATCGTACAAACTTAGTCTGGGAAGTACATTTCCCTAAAGAGAGCATCACCGTATGACCTTGTCTTCCCTTGTGTCTGCCCTCCTCCTGGATTCTGACAGCTGTATGGGCAGGACTCCCCCCCCCCCCCACCCCCACCCCGCCCCGCCATGGGCTTTTGTAGCCTGGGATGAGGGCAGCTAATGCAACACTCAGCAATGTTTGTTGAATGAATCCTGGGTAACCGAGTCCTTTACCATTTTTCTCCTCACTCAGCACATTGTATCAGTTTTCCATGTTCCTATACATAACCTATTTTACCTTCCCAGCGACACTGTAGAGTGTGCTCTGGGATCCTGTTTCTGCCAGACATGATGCCTCCCTCTCAGCCTCCGTCTTACCTATCATGGCATTCGGGGCTGGAATACAAGCCCGATGCAGAAATAATACTTCTTTCTCTTCTTGCTACTTTTGCATACCATCTTATTCTCCATCTGCCTCATGAATTATTTCTCTTGCAGTTGCAGAATGGCAACAGCAATATGCAGAAAAACATTTTTAAAATCCCTCTACCTCTGCCTCTTTGCCTTGGAAAACATTTCACCTTGCAGATATCCGTGCCTCTCGGTGCCAATGTCAAAAGTGTAGAGTTAGTAGAAAGAACAAGACTTCCATGGCTCAGACAACCGAGATTTGATCCTGGGTCTGTCTCTGATCACCTGTGGGAATTTGTAAAGACCACTGCCTTTATTGGAGCCTGAGGTTCTTTATCAGAAAAATAGAGCTAATAACCACCACCATTCAGCAAGCTGGTGTTAAGCCCTTAGTGGAAAGACTGGCACTAAGTAAGTGGTCTCCACATATTAGTTGCCTTTCCCTGGGTTCCCGCACCTTTATAACCTCATATACACCGATGCACATATGTCTCCTGGTCGAATGAACCGGCCACTGGAGGTGAATTTCAAACCACTCCTCAGGGTGATTGCATTGGTCTGACTGTCACCTCCCCTGTCTGAGTGGCCCCAGCCAGCCTGCCAGGTGCTCTGGCCTTTGGCTGGTGACATTTGGACCTGTCTGCCTGAATGTCAATCTTCTCATAGGTGCCGGGCCCACAGATGCCAATCACCGCTCGCTGTGACTGATTGGCATGCTGTACTGTGTGCCTGCGGAGTTTCTCCAGACAGCAGGGGAAGGGTTGAGTTGACCCAACATCATCTGTCTGGCTGGATGCTCATTTTTCTTCTCCTGCCTGTCTAGCTCCTGCTCACTGCTTAAGATGTGTCTCGGGGCGCTTTGCCCTGGTGTGCTCCTTTCACCCACCCTGCCTCCTCAAGGCGACTCTAAATGTCAGTCCTGGACTTAACTTCCATCCCTGGGATGCGTGCATTTCATCCATTCATCCATTCGTTCTTCCTTTTCTCTTTTTTCCCCTTTCAACAATTGTCAAGTACCTACCATGTGCCTTGTTCTCGGGGATTTTTAGGCACAATTCCCCACAATCAGTGTCTTTCTACTTCAGAAAGAGGATAGCACGACCAGAGTGTCCACGGATGTCTAATGCGATCTTTTGCAGTCTGCCCCAGTGGTGGGGGATGGCTGAGGGCTTGGAGCCGGGTGGATCACGGGCTGTCCATGGCTATGGGTTTGTCCAGACCAGTTACCTAGTTTTGTCTCCAGGTTTCTAACCACTCCTGCATCTTTCCCTCCTCTGTGACAGCTCATATATATTCTTGCTTCTGTGGTTCTTGCTGCTTCTGCAGCCAGGCATCGGCAGGTGCCCTGCCAGATACTGATCCAGGCTCTCGTTGCTCAGCCTTTCACACCAGAACTGCATTTCATTCAACCCAGGAGTGTCCAGCCATTAGAGGTAGCACCAGGAGGCCTTCTTCCTCTCCCTGAGCTCGTAGCCTTCTCCAAGGAGATGTGGAATGTTGGACGGAGGCAATGCTTTGCCAGGTAGAATTCACAGTATTACATTCCAGCTGTGTTTTGCCCAGTGTCTTATGCCTTCAAACTGCCTCCAAGGGACTTCCTTCCTCCCTGTCGCTGCTGTAAGGAAGTAGTCAACCTTCCTCTCCCTTCTTTGCCTAGGAATTGTGATTCCTTATGCTGAATGTTCCAGGGGCTTTTTCAGGATTCTTCCCATGAGACATCAGAATCCTTTTGCAAAAGGGACCTCTGCAGCCCCTCCTTAGACATCCCAGGAGTCCAGAGATGCTTATGCAAATGAGGTTCCCTCTGTGGTCCACTTCTCTGTGCTATTGGGGAGCTTTTCTCCACACTAATCAACATCTCATCTTAATTGCTTTTGTTTATGGTTCAATAAGTGCATCTCTTTTTTGGCAACACCAGCTCACAGCAATATCTTAAATTACCCAAGCCTGCCCGCTTTCATTTATGAACTCTGGCTTGTGTCTGATGAGCACTTAGGTTTTTAACCATTTATTTCCTCTGCATGACAGGGAATGAGGAACATAAAGCTGATGGGAACAGTAAAGAAGGGGGAACACCGGAGACTAGGGAACCATAAAAGTAGCATACAGTGTGTGAGGCCAATATAAAAGCAATGAGTTTTTAATATACAGCATGTGTAATACATTCATATTCCTAATAAAGTCAATTATTGTTGAATCTGTTATTTCTCAATTTTCCACCTCGGCTCAGACAAAAACAAATCTGGAGCCATTCAGAAGAAAAAAAATTATACCACAGCAATTGCAAAGGCAGCAACTGTCAAAAAATTGTCTAATAAGGACCTGTTTCACACATTTACCCTTCCAGGAACTGAGGGTAATGTTGGGAACAGAGCTCACCATGAATATAATCGAAGGCAAAACTGAAGCTTTGCCCTTGATTTGAGCCATTATCTTACTCTTTGCTCCTTCGCCATCCTCCGACTATGTTCTAGCTGTCGTTCTGCAGGCAGAAGCAAGATGGAACGTGCAGAATCGGAGGGGACACATGTGCTTCAGTGACATCTCAGTTTATTAATGGCCTGGGTGAATCTGTCCATGCCACTCCATCTTTCTGTGCTTTGGTTTCCTTTTTTGTTTCATGAGGACGTTGTTCCCAAACCTGACTGACCATCCAAATAATTTGTCTTAAATTTATTTTTAATTGTAGCAAACCATTGCTAGTTTAAAAAACCTTAACGTATTAGTATTACTATTTTTATTTATAGGAGAATATTAGTTATCTATTGATGCATAACAATATCACCACAAATCTAATGGCTTAAAAAAACATGCCTTTATTACCTTTATGATATCAGTTTCTGTGGGTGAGGAGTTTACACACAGCTTGGTTGAGTCCCCAGCCTCACAAGGCAACAATGGAGGGGTTCGACAGGGCAGTGGTCTCTGCTGAGGCTGGACTGGGGAAGGCTACGGTTCCAAACTCATGTGACTGTTGGCAGAATTCAGTTTCTTTCAGCCCATTGGACTGGAGACCTCAGTTTCTTGTTGGCTGTGGGTGAGAGGCCAGCACTCTCAGTTCCTAGATAGTTGTTGGCTGGAGATTTGCCCCTGTTCCTTTTTACGTGGGTCTCCTCAACACAACCATCTGCTCCATCAAAGCCAGCAAGGGAGAGAATCTACCAGACTGACATGACAGTCTTAAATAGTACTAGCATGGAGGTGGCGTCCTGTATTTGCTGTATTCTAGTGGTTAGAAGCAAGTCACAGGCTCCACTCACACTCAGGAGGAGGGGGTTACACAGTCATGTGACTACCAGGAACCTGGGTCGTGGAGTCCACCTTCGAGTCTGCCTACCACAAAGAGTAGCACGTGAGAGTTCTTTAAAAAGCAAAAAGCAAAGAAAGCTGTAGGGTCCTATTCTCCTTTTCTCCATCGATTTTGACCGTTTGTACTTTAAGGTTCTGGTTGGTTGTCTCAGTCTCCCAAGGCTGCCATAACAAATTATCATAAACCAGGTGGCCATGAAACAACGGCAATTTACTCTTTCACAGTTCTGGGGGCTGTGAGTATGAAACCAAGGTGTCAGCAGGGCCACACTCCCTCTGAGGCTCTAGGGAAGAATACTTCCTTGCCTCTTCCTAGCTTCTGGCGGCTCTTGACCACCGCTGCTCCTCGGTCTTTGGCTGTTCCACTCCAGTCTCTGCCTGTGTTGTCACTTGAACTTCTTCCCTGTGTTTTTGTGTCCCCTTCTTACAAGCAAACCAGTCCTTGGACTTAGGACCTATCTATCTCCAGTATCCCCTCATCTTAATTACCTCTGCAGAGACCCTACTTCCAAATAAGGCCACTCTGGGAGGTCTTGGGTAGACCTGACATCTTCCTGGTACACCATTCATGCCGCTGCAGAGGTTCATTTTTTCTTTGCCACCCTAACACTCAATCCTATCTGTAAACCACTCTTACTCCCTCCCCACTGTGGAGGAGGATTTGCCCTCTTAGAAGTGGTAAAAGGCAGAGGCTAAGGACTACTCTTCTCTTACTAGTCCTGAGATCCCGGCAAGGTACCTAGTCTCTCTCCGCCTCAAATTCCTGTGAAGCGGTCATCATCATAAGAATGGTGTTCAACTGGTAGGGTTGTTAGAGGATTAATTGAAATAATATATGTAGAGCAATTAGCACAGTGACTCTGCAAAGGTCAACGGTCATTACTTACCTCTCACTTCACCTTCCTTCTCTACCACCTGCTTTTTTGAATTTCTAAACATCACGTTTAGTGTTTGCTTTGTTACTTTAAATTTCATTTAAATTAATGGATTAATTATGTATTATAATTAACCATAAGTATGATATAAATTATATAAAATATATGCCATGTAGATAAAATGTATAATTATAAGCAATGAGGAATTAATAAATTTATGAGAATTAAAATGAACTTATTAATTAAATGATTTTAAATTATATATTTATGCTTAAAACTCCTATGGATTCATCCGCTCAGTTTGTACAGTCTAGATCCTTCCATCTTCAGTAAAGGAATTAACAACACCCTTCCTCCTCCTGCAACTTCTGTCTCTTGCCTCCTGCTGTGTCAACTGTATCTTTATTCTCCCTTCTCAATTTTTATATTTATTTTATGATATTTAATTCTGTTTTTGTTTTCTGTGTTTTGTTGAGGCTACTTTTAATAATAGCTTTTACATCAAAACTCAACATTCTTTATAAATGTTTTTAAGTTTATTTGTTTATTTTGAGAGAGAGAGTGGGGAAGGGGTGGAGAGAGAAGTAGAGTGAGAGAATCCCAAGCAGGCTCTACACTGCCAGCGCAGAGCCTGACATGGGGCTCGAACCCACAAACTGTGAGATCGCGACCTGAGCCAAAACCAAGAGTCGGGCGTTTAAATGACTGAGCCACCAGGCACCCCTCTGTATTTTAATACTGTGAGAATAATAATGCAGCTACTATTTGCATACTGATTAGAAGGGAGTTACCATGCCAAATATATTACATATATTAGCTTATTTTGCCTCTTTATCAGCCCTGTGAGGTAGGTGTCATTGATAGATGAGAGAACTAAGACACAGAGAGGTTAAGTAACTTTTCTAAGGTCACAGAACTAGTAAGTGGCAGAGGCAAGAGTTTGAGCCCAGGCTGTCACCTCAGACCTCTTGCTCAGGGCCAGTATGTTCTGTGGCCTCTCAGTACCCCTCGTGGCACTCACCATGCTCCTGTGGGCCAGCTGGGCTCAGGAAGGGAGCGCAAGACTGTGCCCGTAAACTCACACCACTTGAAGGGATGTGGGAAAATGTGACTTTCTTTCTTTGCTTATACCAAGTGAATTCCTCAAAATGACATCCTGCATTTTAGTTTTTCAAAGTCATCCCAGGCTTTTCATGTACAATTGGACCTTGAACAACATGGGTTTGAACTGCGCGGGTTGGGTCCACTTCTATGCAGACATTTTTTTATTAAGTACCGAACAG
Organism: Panthera uncia; assembly: GCF_023721935.1. Taxonomy (NCBI): domain Eukaryota; kingdom Metazoa; phylum Chordata; class Mammalia; order Carnivora; family Felidae; genus Panthera; species Panthera uncia. Next base: position 5,942,182 of record NW_026057589.1, on the reverse strand, counting down.
TACTAGATATATATTCTCTCTTCCTTAAGGTTTTCTTAATAACCTTTCCTTTCCTCTAACTTACTTGATTAAGAATACAGTATATAATACATATAACATATAGAGTATGTGTTAATGGACTGTTTATATTATTGGTAGGGCTTCCGGTCAACAGTAAGCTATTAGAGGTTATGCTTTGGGGGAGTCAAAAGTTATATGGGGACTTTCATCTGCATGGTGCGTTGTTGGCACTCCTAATCCCCATGTTGTTCAAGGGCCAACTGTATGTCTTGTTTTTCCGGGGGTTCCTTTAGTTTTTCTTATTGACAGAGAGAACTCTGCCTTCGTGTTCCCATTAAGGACTTGCAGCTTCTTTGTTATACCAATGAAAGGACAGAATCTACTTCCCTCTTGCAGATGTTGCTTCCGGCACCTGCCAACTTCCTGTTTCCATTTGCACTGATTGCTTTTTGCTGTGCACTTGTCATTCTGAGATTTCATTTTATTCCCCTCTGGGATTAGTTTCTATTTTTTCTTGGATTTCCTGGACTCTTTCTATTTTTCTTGGATTTCTTTTTCATTTGGCTGAAGTATATTCTCAATTTCATTCTTGTTTTGTAGAAAATATTCTTTGCAGAAATGTTAGTATCTTTGTACGTATGTTGTCTGGGTGTATAATTGAAATCCATTTTCCCTCGAAGGGTGAGAACTGATGTGAATCTGATTACTGCCCCATTGAAGATAACGCTTTTCTTCTCTTTGAGCTTTCAGGATTTTCTCTTTATCTTTGATAGTTTGGATACTCACAGGGATGCGATGTGAGAGTTTACGGTTTATTCGTCTTCTTGGCAATAGTCCAAAGGAATCTATCATTCGGAAGACCCAAGTTCTTTTGTTCCTATGATGATTTCTTTGGGACAGTTTATTCTTTGAATTATAAGTTCTTGGGTTCCCCTCAGTTCTGGAACAGGGCTCAGGAGTTTTGTGATCCTTCACAAAATTCCCCCGAAGCTTTATTAGTCAGCAATGTCTGTGAACCACCCAATAAGATGGCGCTTGGGATCACTTTCCTGCCCTGGTGCTTTTACCTGATAGCGTGGCCAGTGTGTTTTTTTGTGACGTTGCCACATGGTGTTGTGCTCCTGTATTTCAGTGCTTTTACTAGTGTGGTCAGGGTGGAGATGTGAAGTTAGGCCACCCCTGTCTACTTCACAGCATTCTTGCAAAGGTTACATGCAATCTTGTTTGTAGAACTGCTTTGAAAACTCTCCAGGGTCATTGACATGTCTGAAGCTAATTCATTCAAGGTACTATGGCTTTTGGCTAGGCTCTGTGAATTTCAACAGAAAGCATCTCTTGTGGTGGTGACCTAGTGGAGAAAATATTTGTCCTTGGGTTCCATTTCTGCTGAATTTTTCTTTCATATTACCTGCTTCTTGGTTCCTGAAGGAAGGTAGATGTCTCAAGAAAGAGGCGTCTGTTTTAATTTCGCCTCTTGCCTCTTTTCTTCCTATTTGCTGACTTAAGTATCAAATCAGGCTTGGTGTTCCTGGTTTATAAATAGCAATGCCTCCTCAAACTGCTCTATAAATCATTATTATTAATAACAGGGATAATAATGATAATACTAAATAGCACTCAGGTACAATCTTCTGTTACAAAATGCTTTCAGAAATAGTACCTCTGGGCTGCTGGTTTATATGGGAAACACAAAAACTGATTAAAAATGATGACTGTTCTATCCAAAATGTGTTTGCTTTTCTGGGTTGAATTCGTTTGTTTGATTGAAAATTTCAAAAAGAAGGTGTATGCTGGAGAGAGCTGAGGTTGTGGAAGTAAGCACAATGCAGAGCACTGAAATAGTTCATTGCTAACCCAAATATTTGGAAGTACGTGGGTGACAGGTCTAGCTTATGCTGGAAAAGTAAAGTCATGTAGACACAGCAGATTCAATGCCTAAAATAGAATAATCACAGCCACATTTCTAGAAACACTTGTGGAATCATGACAGCACAAGGTAAGGGGCTATCTCTAGAGAAAAATGGTGGATTTAGGCATTATTTAGCATCTCAGTGCCTCCATTTTCTTATCTTTAAATAGGAGTTTAAATCTGATCTCCCCAGGTTGCTGTCAGCACCTACCAGTCTCTAGCACATAGGATTAACAATCCCAAATCGAAGGTGCTGTTGTTGTAACTGAAATTGCTGTAATGTTGTACTGAAATTTAATCTTGTCCAGGAGGCACTGCAAATAAAAATCATTTCATTTTTTTGTACATTTTTAATTTGAGTATAATATATTTGCATAAAAGTACACACAGATAATATGTATACAATTGGGTGGATATTCACATGGCAAACACACCTATATAACCAGAACTTGGAACTAGAACACCAGAACTCACCCAATGGATACCCATGTTCCCTCGATTAGTACCTGCCATGAACTCCTACCAAAGTATAAGCCATATTATAACTTTGGACACCATACAGTCATTTTGCCTGGTTTTGAACTTATCACCAATGGAATTATACAGTATACACTGGTTCTTCTGTTTGGTGAGTGTATGCGCAGTCTGGTTTGTGCATTCACCCATGTTGATCATTCTGTTGGAGATATTTCTGTCTCACAGCCACATGGTATGGTGTTTCATGGGTGTTGGGTAACTTCCAAGTGGCCACTGTGGAGAGTGCTGCTGTGAGTGTTCCAGGACATTCCTTTTGGTGAACATAAGAGGGTAACGGTCTTCATGCTAATAATCTAGCAGGCCAGGGTGGTTTTCCTCAACCTCTTCCTCTTTATCCAGTTGATCTCCGAGGCCCAGGCCTCCATCTCCCCAGTCTCTGAGGTCTGACCCTGCCACCCATTGCCTGAATTACTGCAATAACTGTGTTTCCTTCCAATGTTTTCCCATCTCTCCCAGCTGAACTTCAGCACTGCCAGAATAGTCTTCCTGAAATGCACAACCGATTGTGTCACTGTCCTCAAAATTTTCATCCTCAATACAATTGAAACAAAGCAAAGCAAAACAACACAACTCTGAGCTCCTTGTAGAATCAGGATCCACTTTGAATGAGCTCCTGCCTGCTTCTCCCTCTTCATCACCTTCATCTCTGTGTACTGGTGCCATATTGGATTAGCTCCTTTGCTGCTCCAGTGCTATCTCAGGCTGGCAAGGCCTTTCTTCCTTTCTGCCAATGTTGAATTTCTTCTCATGGTCAAAGACTAATGCAGTGCCATCGTGTTCCAACGACGCTTCCTGCCCCAGTCTCCACGAAGAGACATGTTCTAGTCTGACATCCTAGAACTCATCGTGTCCATCTGATCAATCCAGCCCTGATCTATTGAGGGCTGGGCTTACAGCTTTTTCCATCAGTCAGTTCCTTTTGTTTCCTTGTTCAGATAGTGTGGCTATTCCCTGGGCTCTCTAAGGAATTGTCCTCATCCTCATTAAAGAAGAGAACCACCCTGGAACAGGCTCTTGTCAAACAAGTTCCTCATGATTGGGGTAAGACGATCCAATTTCCTGTTTATATTAATTATTAGAGAATTACGGTTTCATGGTAAGTTAAAAGTACCTTTTCTTTGTGTAATTACCTCATTTGCAAGGCAAGTGAGTAAACTTTACTTCCTCTCAGTAAGAAACCATTTCATTTTCAATAAGACCCTAGAATATCCCTTGGAGTCTGGCAGGTCCCGGGACCTGGGATTTGGTTTCTGCAGCAGGGAATCTGAAAGGGATGGAGGGATGCAGAATTGGTGATGGAAGTTCCTTCTACTTCCAGGCCATCTGATGGGACTGACATTCTCTCCTCTTCAAAATCATTCCTGTTCTCACTTCGGCAGCACATACACTAAAATAGGAATGACACAGAGAAGATTAGCACGGCCCCTGTGTGAGGATAACACGCAAATTCCTGAGCATTCCATATTTTTAATCTACCTCCTGAAGTCAAGACTACTCTGTATGGTAGCTAATTTGAGAATTAAAAAAAAAAAAAAAAAAAGAATCACTCCTGCCCCTTACCCTAGGCCCTACAGCCCTGAGACAGTGCTGCTTTCTCCCTGACATGGAACAATGGCCTGTATATGTGGGTGTCGCCTTCATTTGTCTTCTCTGTCCATACTATCCCAGAAGGCTTCTCACCCCCAGCACATGGCACACCCAGCACATAGAAGGGCCTCAATAAACACTTGCTGATTGACTGAATGAATGTTTTTATTTCTGAATGTGCAATTAAAAGTCACTTGCCCTGGGGAGATTACTTCAATGTTTATTATTCTTTTTTGGAAATTGAAAGGGGAAATTTTAGTTGATTCCATAAATTGATATTTATCAATGTCTAATGCATATCTGCAGAAGCTAAAGACATTCAAACTGGCAGCGTATTTTAGGCTGACTGGAACCTATACCCTACCATTGCTTTGTGTTGAATTTCTTCAATTAATTAATTTATTTTAATTTAATTTTTTTTCTTTTGAGAGAGACAGAGCAAGCATGCACACATGAAAGCAGGGAAGGGGCAGGAGGAGGATCCTTTTTTTTAATTTATTTTTTGAGAGAGAGAGAGAGAGAGAGAGTGAGTGAGCCAGTTGGGGAGGAGCACAGAGAGAGAGGGAGAGAGAGAATCCCAAGCAAGCTCTGTGGCGCCAGCTCAGAGCCCATGATCTCACGAACCTTGAGATCATAACCTGAGGCAAAATCAAGAGTCTGTCGCTTAACCGACTGAGACACCCAGGAGCAGAGAGAGAGAGGGAGAGAGAGGGAGAGGGAGAGAGAGAATGAATCTTAAGCAGACGCTGTGCCTGGCACTGAGCCCGATCTCAAGACCATTAGATCATGACCTGAGTTGAAATCAAGTGTTGGTCACTTAACCAGACTGAGCCACCCAGGTGCCCCAACTTTGTGTTCAATTTCAAGTGCGAGTTATGACTCCCACCTCTGTGTCAGGGTGATGGTGGACACTGTGCACTTGTCTGTTTTCATCCTCATTCCTTGCATGTATAGTTCAAGGAAAATGCCAGTTTTTAACAAATATACGTTCAGACAAACAAACCTTTCTCCCAAGGAACTAAGTTGAATGGATTTCAAAGATATGAGGAAAAGTTTCATTATATGAAGCAATGACATTTAGTGGGGCCTTAATCCATAGCCCCTCATATTAAGGTAACATTAAATCATCTCGTCAAACAAATATTTTTTCGACACCTGTGCTGGACACTGGGAGCACAGTGTCGAACATGGATTTATTTCTTCTTTCTCCTGAAACTTCTGTGTCTCCTGAGGGGAAGCCAGACCAAACAGGAAAAAGGCAAGTAAACAAGCAAATGACTTAAAATGGTTCCAAAATGTGACAATAATAAGGCCACATTTCATTGATTTTTAAGATGCATTTCTTTTCACCTTTTAATATTGTTGAAATCGTGATGTCTTAAAATGGGAATGTGTGTTTAATATATTGTTTTCCCCCCTGAGAAGTTATTAAATTGATGCTTTGACTTCCAATCGATGGTGTCTCAGAATGGAGGAAATATGGTAATAATAAAAGCTCACATTTATTGAACACTAACTATGAGTCAGGTGCAGAGCGGGACATGCTGCAGCATTGTCTCTTTTATTCTGGATAACAACCAGATGAGTCATGTAGAAGCCCCTGTGCTTTACAGGTGAGAGAAATGCCTCTCAGGGCCGTGAGGCACCTGGCTTAATGGCGAACGCCTGCAGGGGCCAGTATTTGAACCCCGGCATGCCTGACTCTGCTGTCTTAGTTGCCAGTGTTATTCCCTCCCCCTGCCGCCGATCCCTTTTGGAAATACTTGGTGCAAAGCGATCATTGCTATTAGGATTTCCCCAAGTACTCCTAGGTTGGCTACGTGGTTTCTGTATAACGAGGAGGTACCCCTGAAAGGTAATTTATGTGTAAATGGGCTCCCCAGAAACGCACTGCAGAGACTACACCCGCAGAGCTCGTATCCACTAGTGAATCTTGGGACAAGGACTGGGGCCCATCTTGATCAGTATTCTTGCAGTCCTTGACCTGCTCTGGTGAGCACTTAGAAAAAGGTACAAAGCAACCTTTGTATTACCTGGGAGTCCCTTTAGAAAGATGTTCTGCTATGAAGAGAGAAAACTCTCGATTTTACTGTGGGGAGGATAGGGTCTGCAGTGGGAGGATGCTAGAGATACTTTCTACACCAAGCCAACCCCGGAGAGGTTAAGCGGCTTGCTTGGCATGCCTGAGGCTGCTTGGAGAATCAGAAGCAAGGCCCTGACCTTTCAGACCCACGAGGGGTTTATGTTGCTCACTGGTTCACCTCTTTGTCCTCTGTCCTTTCTGCTTCTTCCCCCATTTCCTTCTCTCTCTCTCCCTCCTTGCCTTTCACTTCCTTTTTATTTAAAGAAGGGCATGCTAGATTGAAAAGGTATGAAATAACTGTGGTGGCCAAAGCAGTGAAGAGTGACAGCTAAAATAGAAAGTTCTGGAACTTGAAAAAGTATGAAGGACCACTAAGATTAGTTGAGGATTGATTTATGTGGCTAAATAGTTAATATGCTCAAAGAGGTTTTAAAATATGAGGCTTGTGATTAATATTTATAGCTCTAAGTGATGAGAAATGACCAGAAAAGAAGCCTGTTGGGTTGACTTAAAGATTCGAAAAATCTCCTGAGATCATACAGGCTCAGGAAGGGGGAAGGCGGCTGTGCTATCGTGTTGGAAGAAGCTGGCTAATGCATGAGGAATCCAAAACAGGAGCTCTGGGAGAGGCTGTGTATGCACTGGAGGCAGGAGGGACTTGGAGGCAATTTCCACCTTCATTGAATTCATCTCACACAGACTGGCCTGATTTGGTTTATACTGAGCTTGTAAATCGAAGACTGTACAAAAAACCAGCGCATGAACTAGTAACCTATTTAGAAAATTCGTGAAAGAATTGGAAACGGAACACTTTGAATCCATCCAGTTAGCCACCGGAAAGAAACACTGAGGGAGAGAAGGACTTCTGGAAAAATGGGTGCTTATCTGCCCTGCCTGCCTGTGGCTGTTGCCACGGGGAGTCAGCTCACTGGCTGTCCCAAGAGAAGAAATGTTTGTGGCTACAAATCTGCACTCTGTAGTTTAGTGTTCCCGGAGATGTCCTCTCCCTTTGGCTTGCGAGCAGTTTATATATATATGGCTAAGCTGAATTCTTCTAACTAGAATATAGCACACTGTCTTGGAAATTTCTCACTGCTAAATGAATGTTTAAGAGCCTGTCATTAGTTGATAAACATAGATGCAGAAGAAGAAACTCATTTTAAGAAACTCTGGCATTCTGGCCTTAAAAAGAATAAATTACAGTATGATTAGTCACTTCAAAAAGGGTTTCTTCATTTAAAAAAAAAAAAAAAGCTTCACCAATGAGTATCTTTGAAAAAAAAAAAAAAACCAAAATCAAAAAAAAAAAAAAAAAAAAGAGAGAACTTTCCAACTTTATATTCTTACAAATATATTTAGTATATAAATGTAGGTTACTCCACCTAAATATATACACAATGAACTTTGCACTACTTTGAGCTCATTCATGCATTCGTTCATTCAATCACATAAGAGATATTCAGGCAGATCGTATGAGGAAGACAGAAATAAAATAGTGTCTTAATCTTCAAGTAGAAGGAATTGTCACTTCCTGTTTTTGGTGATATTGACTACGTTTTATGAAAATAAAGTGTTTACTGTAAAAGATTTAGTAAATACAAAAGGAATCACAAGGAAGGAAGAAATAGGCCTGAAATCCCATACTCAGAAGAATTCACTGTGGGAATGTTTATCCATTTCCTTCCTGTTACTTCTGGGAGTGGTGCAGGCATGTGTACAGGGCTGGCTGAAAACAGGGTTTGAGGTGGGGCGGGGGGTGGAGACACTGAACCAAAAGAAAGCAGGGCGAGAGCTTTGCAACTCCTAAGAGTTTGGACTTTTCCCTTTGGTGATGGGACAGATGGATGAATTAATGGCAAGGGAGTGGTGCACTTTAAATGCCTGCAATCTCTTTTCTCCTGCCTCCTAGAGGAAAGAGGAGCTCTACCTGGCTGGAAGGGTGTGTCAAAGAAGATACAAACAATATTTGGTGTCCCTAGCCAGGCTCTGTGCTAAGTGCTTGACATGGATTTCACTTCCTCCCCTAAGGACGCTTTGGGTGGGAGATCCCACCGTGCCCCTTTGGCAGAGGATTCAGCTACTGATGCTTCAGGAAAATCCATATGCAGGAGGTCAGCCAGCTAGCTCACAATTGATGCGATTAGGATTTGAACCCAAACCATCTGGCTGCAAGAGTCCCACTGCAATTATCTATTGTTGTATAACAAACCAAGCTGAAATTTAGCAGCCCAAAGCCACGCCCATTTTATCGCAGTTGGAAATCCAGGCAGGGCTCAGCTTGGCTGGGTGTTTCTTCTCCTTATGGCGCTGGCTAAGGTCACCTACTGATATTCACCTGGTGGCTGGGCTTTTTGAGGGGAGGGAGGTCCGAAATGACTTCACTCACTTACTTTGTGCCTTGTCCGGGATCGCTGGGAGGGCGGGTGTAGCTGGGACTATTGACTGAAGCAATGGCCTTTTCAGGATGGTGGTCATCTCAGGGTATCTGGACTACTTACATGGCAGTTCAGGGCTCCCCAAGGCACTCGCAAATAGAAGCTGCCTTCGGGGTGCCTGGGTGGCTCAGTCGGTTAAGCCTCCAACTGCAGCTCAGGTGATGATCTCGCAGTTCGTCGGTTTCAGCCCTGCATCAGGCTCTGCACTCAAAGTGCAGAGCCTGCTTGGGATTCTCTCTTTCTCCCTCTCTTTCTGCACCCCCCCCCCACTTGTGTTCTCAATCTCTCTCTCAAAATGCATACATAAACTTAAAAAAAAAAAATAAAAAGCTTCCAGTGTCTTAAAGCTTGGAAAGTGGCACAGGCCACTGCTGACATTCTTCTATTGACCAAACGGTCACAATCCACCTGGAATCAAGGGGATGGACGTAGATCATCGCTCTTCAACACCATCTGTGGCCATCCTTAATCTCCACACATCTCAATACTTAATCACTGAGGAGACAGTGAGAGCCTGTCTGAATTGCTGGATTGTCTAGCTGGCTGATTGATTAATCTGTTAATCAAACGCACATTGGACAACTATCATGTGTTGGACACCAGGATATAACAGCACAACAGACAAGGTGTCCACCCTCAGGCACTTAGACTCGAACAAAGTGGCTAATCGTCACTGAGTCACAAACAGGGAAGATCGTGGGGCATCAGGTGCCAGGATGCACATGAGCCAGCTGAGGACTTCTAGGGGGGTGACTCTGGACAGCTTCTTCAGGGAGGCCTTGCTGACAGGTGGGGTTTCACCTACCAGTTGACAGAGGAACAGAGGGCTCATCCTCTAGAAAGAAGAAATAGCAAGTCCCCAAACTCTCAAGTGGGAAAGGACTTCGTGAATCTATGGAACCAAGAAGAAACTAATATGCCAGAAGGATGGTGGAAAAGGTGGGGTGTGGTCCCAGCAAACAGAGCGGTGGGTAGGAGCCAGACCACCCAAAGCTTCATAGACCAGAGAAATTTCATTTCATCTCCCTGGCAAGCAGAAGCCACTGGGTTTTGGGCAGGGGAAGTAGCATGATCTAACAATGTTCACCTTTTCAGTGCATAGCTACAAAGTGCTGTGTGACTTTGAGCTGGACATTAACCTCTCTGGGCCTATTTTCACACTTGTAGTAAATGGGTTTGAGTGAATTGCAATGATCTTTTCAGCTTCGTATCTTGACTCTGCATGTCCCTTGTTTACATTCGCACCTGGAATTGGCCCATCTTCACTTTGCAAGGAAATAAGCTACCTCTCGGACATCCTCCCCAGTCCTTCCTTCACGAATGTACCTGCCTGAGCCCATGTGTCAACACCAGGCCGACCAAGACATTTTATCCACAATTGTGCAGATTAGAGGAGGAGGCAGAGATTAGAAACGGCAGGGCTTGCACATTCCGACGGTTCTTAACTTGATTTAAACTTTTGACCTGTAATGCTTCCCAGCTGTTTTGGAGTCACACATCCCATCTTGATTAGACTCGCCCCCAAAAGGGATCCAAACAGAGGGGGTTGTTTCAGGGACCCATCACCCTGCCTGGCCCTGGGGTTTGCAATTCCTGGCTGAAGGTGGTCATGGCCCCCAAGCCTTTTGCTTCACACAGCCCAGCAGCAAGGGCTCACTCTCTTCCCCTCTCACTCTGTGCACACGGGGGCCACCTTTTTAACAATCTGTTTTTACAATGTGGAGAAAGAGGTGGGAGCAGGGGACGAGCCAGAGTCCCTGCCCCCCCACACTTAATGTACCCCAGGTGGCGGGAGTTAACTGGGAAAGCTTGGGGCTCGGATTCCAAAGTACACATTGAAATAAATGAAAACCAACTGGAGTTGCAATGGGCAGAGGCACAAGAAGAAATTTCATCTTCGAGGTTATTTTTTCTTTTTTTCTTTTTTTTTTTTTGTTCAGAATGCTAATCACGGGGTGAACTCAGAAGGAATGTGCTTTCTCAAGATGAATTTCCTAACATGGTAGAAAATGGACAGAATCCAGGAAGCAGCTCTGTCTATTGCCTGGGGATGGATGTCTGCGTGCTGGCCACGAAGGGTGACCTCTCCATCCATCACCGGGATGGAGCCCTGGCGCCTGCGGCCCACAGGATTCGGGGAGAGAGCTAAAAGTCCTCAAGTTTCTCCTGATTCACTAGGAGCCAGAAATTCAGAGCCCTGGGTCCCACATTTGGTTTCTCTGAAAATAAGCTTTCAGGTGATTCTTTTTGGACATGATGAGAAAATGCCCCAGGAACTCATATTTTTGTTCTGTGTGTTTCCTAGCATCTACTCAACTAAAGCACAACAACGTATTTATGTAAATTTGTGCAAATCAGCTGACAAAGATTTCCCATTATTTATTTCATGGACTCCATTCACTGGGCCACCCTGGAAATTTACGGCCGTACAATTGTTTGGAGACAGTGTATGTGGCAGGTTATGGAAACCAAACCTCCAGTCAGAACAAACCACCTTCACCATTTGGAAGCGTTGACAGGTCCCCGCTCACCTGGGCTCTCCTACTGAGCCTGGTTCCTGAGGGCCTTCCTTCAGCTCCTGACTCAGCCAACTTTCTCATCTTGGTTACCACAGACTCTCTTCTTGCATGGTTGATTCCAGTCCCCCTGATTCTGTGGCTCTTCCCCAAACGTACCGGGCAAGTTCTTAATCCCTTTGCATGCTCTGTTCCCTCTGGCTGCGAGAGTTTCCTCATGTGCCCTCAAGTCCCTCACTCCATCCGCCCTTGAAAGCACATGCTCCCTGGAAAGCCTTCTCAGTGGTTTCACGTACAATTATTTCCTGTTATTTCTCACTGCGAATATGACATTAGGCCCATTGTAAGAGGATCCCATTTTGTGAGCCTTTTGAGGGTAGGCACCCTGGTTCATCTCTGTTTCTCACAGTCCTTGCCCAATGCCTGCACAAAGTAAATGCAAAATAAATGTTTTCTGATTGAATTGGAGCACTTAATAAATATAAAACTTTATATAAAGATCCAGTTTATAAATAACAGTAATTTCTTTTTTTTTTCAGTATATGAAATTTATTGTCAAATTGGTTTCCATACAACACCCAGTGCTCATCCCAAAAGGTGCCCTCCTCAATACCCATCACCCACCCTCCCCGCCCTCCCACCTCCCATCAACCCTCAGTTTGTTCTCAGTTTTTAAGAGTCTCTTATGCTTTGGCTCTCTCCCACTCTAACCTCTTTTTTTTTTTCTTCCCCTCCTCCATGGGTTTCTGTTAAGTGAAATAACAGTAATTTCTAATGAACTCTACAAGCATTTTTTGAGCGTCTGCTCATCCGGGCATTGGGTGACAGCTTCTGCTATCAGGGCACAGCGTGGGTTGGTGTTTTATGTTGCCATAACACAGGTGCAGACATCACCATAGCTGGGACCCCACCAGTTCCTCTCTTCTCCGTGACATTTTCCTCAGCTCTTTCCTGACTCCTGAGCATGCCCAGTGAGCCACACTGGGGAAAGATTTCACAGGGCTGGGACTGTCAGCCCCAGGGGCAAGGTGACCAGTATTTTATTACATGATTACCATGGACAAGGTCCCATGCCTCAGTCACTTCATTCTTAAACCTCATACCATTCCAGAAAGAATCCAAAGAAGGAGATTGTTATAAGTTCTGTTTTACATATGAAGAAATGGAAGCTTAGAGAAGTTGTCATTGGCCTAAGATCATTCATCTACTGATTATATGTCTAGAAATCTCTAAAGACCCAGAACTCGACTTTGAAGCCTAGACTTCTTTCACTGATCCCTGACGACCTTGTGTTCACTACTCCACCCCTGCCTCAAGCAAAGTTCCTTATAATAAACAAATATATTTAATTGACCCTACAGGTGCATAACTATGTATATCTTGTTGGTGAAAGGGCATCATCAGGTTCAACTCTATTTTTTATGCCATATTTCTTTTTTATGATGCACTCTGGGACTTCCAGATGCATTCAAAACTTCCCTAGGTGTTCATTCATAAGGCAGATTCTACCTGCAGAGGAGGGTTCAGGGGACACAGAAGTGTTGGCATCAGATTCTGGTCCTCCAAGGAAAAGCTTCTGCAAGGAAAACTGGACGTGGCTTGATGCTGTGGCTATGAGACACTCACCGTCAAGAGGGAAGCCAAGGATTCAGCCAATGTGTGCAGGACTCTTGGGACATCATATCCATCACCCCTCTGTTCTATCTACTGTGTGGGTGGAGGGAGGTTTTATTTTATAGTATTTTATTTTATTATTATTTTTTTTTACTTTTCATTTGGATGTGACCCATCTTGTCAGCCCATTCTTTTATGCCCATGCATACAAATTAATTCTGTGGGTAATTCTGATAGAAAATTTGATGAGTTGGCCAGAGAAACTTCAGTAAGAGAAATTAAATTAAAAGTAGTAATTTTAAGAGAGGAGAAAAATAAAATGACAGTTTTGATCATTTCAGGCCCAGGGCATTGGATGGAGACGACATTTCAGCCTTCTAATTCATTTCCTCATTTTCATTCTTTATTTAAATTGCCACTGCATCTGGAAGGAGGCTTTTCAGCCCATCCTGAACTTGCAGGAAGTGGAGGAGGTTTTGCTGCCCGGGTTTGTTCACTAGATGGCGTGGCTCAGACTACTTATCTGCGTTGCCCGGATTCAGCTGGCTCAGGAAGCCATCACTGGACTCCTGTCAAATTTCTGTTAATTTCATTTGGGACAAACAGCATGCCCCTAAGAGTACAAGAAGTCGGGGGATTCTTTGATTCTCGAAGCAGGAGTTATTGCTGGAGAAGTGCCTGCTACTGGATTAGGAAAGATTCATAGAGCCCGACAGTACCTTGTAGATCATCGTGTCCATCTGTGGTTTCCAGACTTATTCGTTAGAGTAAAACGCTTTCCTCAGCAAAATGCTATGCAGGACCAAATACATAACACAGGAAATAGTATAGCTCCTGTGGTTGCTTTCTGGAACCCTTGGGATTTGAGAACTATTGATCTTATACCTTCCCTCCCTCCCGCCCTTCTCTTCCTTCTTCTCTCCCTTTCATTTTCCAGAGTTGGAAATGGAGGATGAGAGAGGACAAGATGTTCATGGCAGATCTTGGCCCCAAACCAGTCACTGAATAATCTTTCTGTGAAGCCACTGCCTTGTTTATTTAAATCCCGCCGAGTTCCCATTAAAGGAGTCTCCAAAGAAAATGGTTCTAAATTCCCTGGGAGATACTCTTGTGGATGGAGACACACAGTTGTTGAATCAGTGTGTTGACACTGATCATAAATTCAAACAGGACAAGTGTGACAATGACGAGTATGTGGATTCCGGGCCAGACACTGGACAAACTCTTTCATGCCTTATTTTATTTTTCTTCACAAGAAAAATGGGAGGTTTGTTTTTCTAGTCCTACTTTACAGATGAAGAAAATTAGATTCAGAGGTTAAACTTTTTGTATCAACTAATGTATTAAGGTAGGGGTGAAGCTCTTATGACAAAGACCCTAAAACACAGTGTCTTAAGTACAGTAGAATTTACTTCTTCCTCACATGACAGTTCACGGGAACGTGACCCAGGGCAGCTGGGTGTGGCTGGGCTCATTCCAAACTATGGCTTCTACCTCTGTATCTAATATGGCTTTACCAGATCCTTTCACCTCCCAAACATCAGAGAAGCCATATAGCCAGTAAATGATGGGGCCCAGATTTGAACCAAGGCTTATGTGATTCGAAAGGCTGGTGTTAACTGACCACTGGACAAACTTCCCACGTTACTGGGGCACCTGGGTGGCTCAGTCAGTTGAATGTCCCACTTCAGCTCAGGTCATGATCTCACAGTTTGTGGGTTTGAGCCCCGTGTCAGGCTCTTTACTGACAGCTTGGAACCTGGAGCCTGCTTTGGATTCTGTGTGTCCTTCTCTCTCTCTGCCCCTCCCCAGCTCATGCTCGCTCTCTCTCTCTCTCTCTCACTTTCTCTCTCTCTCTCTCTCAAAACTAAACTCAAAACAAAACAAAACAAAACTCCCAACTTCCTCCATTACTTCCATCTCCAATCATTACAGACCAAATATAACAACAAACCGCCATCATCTAAGGCATCAGGGTTAGTTGTGGTAGCCAGCTTGCAAGATGGCTTCCAATCATTCCTACCTGTGGTATCCATGCCCTTGCGTCGTTCCCTCTCACAAGAATGGGGCCAGCCTGTGTGGTCAACAGAATATCATGGACATCATCGACAATACCCTTTGAGGAGGCTAAGTCCCCAAAGATACTGAACTTTCTGCTTAGCTCTTTCTTGGATCCCTAGCTCTGGGGAAGCCAGCATCATGCTGGCGGACACTCAAGCAGCCTTATGGAGAGGTCCACATGATGAGGAACTGAGGCCTTCCAACAGCACCCAGCACCGGCTGGCCAGCCGTGTGAGTGCACCGCCTTGGAAGCAGATCCTGCAGTCTCAGACAAGCCCGTGGAGAGCTGCACCCTGGCCCAATCCTGAGTGTAACGTCCTCAAACTTCCCGCACCAGAATCAATCAGTAAAGCTGCACCCAGATCCCTTGCCTCATGGAAAATATGTGAGATAATAAATGTTTATTTTTATTTTATGCCACTAAATTTCATGGTAATTTGTTATGCAGCTATAAATAGCTAATATATTAGTATAGATGGGAGGTTAAGAGGATGCATTTTTTTTTCTAGCCCAAACTCCAACCACCTTCTCAGGAGAGCCTTAATTGATCCCATCAGGGAAGTAGCTACTTTTCTTTCCTCTGAGTCATGGTTCCTTTACCCCATCTCATGTCACTCAAAGCTGAACTACGTATGTTTACAAGTCAGTTTCCTTCTCCAGACCGCTCTCGTTCCTCAGTGACAATGGCTTGTGTTCAGATTCTTCTTCCCTGTGGCCTAAGAGCGCCAGATTACATGTGTATTGAAGTGACTGCCTGAAACCTTCTACCTATCCTTTAGCTCATTTGTTTTATAATATTATGCACATATTTGCTTCAGATGTAGGCTCTAGAAACATTGTGTTGCCTTTTACATGAAGCCTCTCAGTTGCTTCTTTGTTACAATAACAGGTTTTTAAAAATACTCTGTATAAATAAAAGATAAATCTCCTAAGGGCCAGAGATCATGCTGTTTTAGGAGCTTTTACAAATAGTTAGCACCTCCTTATTCTTGAAAATCAGGCCTGAAATCTCATCAAAACAAATGTCCCCTGGAGATCCCCAGGGCTGAGATTTTTTTTTTTTTTTTTTTAAATCACATTCCCTCTTTTCCCATTTAGAAGAGGAGAGAGGAGGCCTGTCATGAGCTTGCTCGGCTCAGGTCTCCCCTGTTCCCCTGACCTGGGGGTTTCTACCTTCTGATGGACCTACCTGCTGCATTTCTGAAGCCACCTCATTCCCAGTCATGCATACAGCCTTGTGGGTAACCTTTTTGCAAAAGCACCCAAGAAGTTTCATCTAAATTTCCTTCCACGGCGCTTAGTTTAGAACTGTATCAGACAGAAGTTGGAACACATTCTGCGTCCTTTTGAAACCTAGATATTGTTCTCGGTCTTCAGACTCTAGGAAGTTAGGGAAATTTGTGTAAGTTACACGGATTTGACTTTTGGTTTAACAAAGGAAGAAGTTGAAATGTTTTCAGTGTGATTGTGGCTTAACAAACGAAAAAGGAAAAACAGGGTATTTTGTGATGGTCTACATTTTTCTCTTGTTGAAAATGCCATAGACGCAGTTCCTCATGGGTATCCACATTCCCATCTTTACTGGGCCTTTGGTCAGAGACTTGAGTCTAGATTGATCTACAACCTTCCTCCTCCAAGAGTTATGTGTTCATATTAAAGAACATTAAGGAGCAGATTTTCTTTTTTGCTTGTTTTTCATGATGACCTTAATTAACTCACATGGGACAGTGATTAAGATCATGTTTATGAAAACAGTCATGCATCAATGCATCATCAGAGAGAGGGGTTGTAAATTTTATCCCCCAAAACTTCCCCCACCCCAAACACATCTCAGTTATAAACATTTTCCATGCTTACCCAGATTTAAGGCTCTATCGATCCACATCATTGATTGAATAACATTGTATTCTTTGTTTTTGCTGTTAATGAAAAAATCAGCTACGTGAATTCCTGTGTCACTTGTAAGATGCATCCGTATTTTTAAGACATAATGAAAAAGGAAAAGAAATATTTATCATATGTTTAAGGATGTTTGATAAGTTTCTTGAGAGGTAAAGTCTCTTGATTCCTGGAGGTGATCAGGCAGAAACATGAATGGAGGTTAACACACTGGAAAAAGGGCTCTAAAGTCCTGTCAATATGCCTGTTTCCAACACGAGACGGAAAGATCTTTGAGGAAAGGGATGATGTCATGTGCACTGCTGGGTCCCTAGCACCTCGGTCGATGCCCAGCACCCAGAGTCACTTGATAATTATTTGCTGAACGAATCAAATATCGGAGATCACAGGGCCTCCCTGATCTCTTCCGAGTCCCACCCATGCCCTCATTATCTCCCCACCTCAGAAGGCTGTTGCAAGCATCGAATGAGGTTACCATGCACCCAGAAAGTCCTGGTATAAGTTAAATTCTCAGCAAACAGATGTCTGCTCCTTCCGCTCCTCTTCACGCTCCCCCTCCTTCCATATTCTTTGCCTACTCAGGATCCTTCAACAGAAATTAAACTTTGCAGACGTATTCCCCAGGGCCTTCCCGAAGACATACTCTTTCTGGGAGAAACTGAGTTTATTGACTCTTCAGCCTTGAGAGAGCAGCACGGGGGGTGGGGGTAGGGGGTTTGGATCGGGGCTGGTAGAGGCCCTGCTCCATCAGGCTGGGCAGGAGGCAGCAGCCCGTGCCACAGGGTGCTCCTTTCTCCCCGCGCAGACCAAGCTTCCAGATCGGGGGAGGCTTTCCCTCCCACAGCGGGGCTCATGTCACCTGCCCCCTGAATGAAGTCTAGGCTGTTGGGTATGGCACTCAAGGCCTAGTTCTTTGACCTAAGTTGTACTTCTGTCTTTGTCCTCGTACTGTATCTATCACAGGCCTGGAATGTGAGAGGGGCTGGGCACATTCATGTGGGAGATGTGAAGAAGGAATTTTTTTCCTCCCCATCCATTTTCTTATTGAAGGGTGCTAGAACCCGGGGGACTGTGGTTTGAAGTCCAGCCCCAACCTCGTGTGCTCTCCCTCTCTGCCCATGATCATCTTCTTCCAGAAAGGCCTCCATTCATGTCATCCGTCATCACTTCAGGCCCATGTGGCTCACGGCCTGCCACCTCCTTCCTGCAGCCCAACATACTTGCCTTTGCAGAGTGAGAACTTCAGTAGCTTTGGTCTGCTTTTATTAAATGCATCCAGGTGGAGATGAACCTTGTATGCTGGGCTGGAGGTGAGGGTCATTTCCCCAAAATGCAGTAGAAGCCAAAGAAGAATTTAAAGTGGGGTTGACAATATCAGGCTTGCGTGTTCAATCACTCAGGCAGTGTTGTGGTGGACAGATTCTGCAAGGGAGAGATGAGAGGCAGTGAAATAATTTAGGAGTTGAATCAGGCTTGGTTGGGTCTGTTGGTACTAAACCCATCCCTTACCTGTCTTTTTATTCCTGTTCCCTAGCTTCAGAGGGAAGCCGGGATACTCTGTGTCTTTGTTCCTTTCCTTCCTCCTCCTCCTTCCCTCTCTCCCTCTCCCTCAGTCTCCCTCTGTTCCTGTCTCTCTCTCTCTCTCTCTCTCTCTCTCCTTTATATATAGGCCTTCCATGATTTCAGCTTCCCCCACATGATTCCAGACTCGGGACTCCAGTGATGTTATCTCCCCCCTTTGCCCCTGAAATCTAAGGAAGGTAGCAACTTCCTGCTGCGGTGAATCTCTGTCACCTCTGTGGATTCTCAGCTCTTCCAACACTGGTATAACCAAATTCCTGCTTTTAGTTCCTCTTGTTCAGATACTTTCTGTGGTTTCTGTTTTTCTGTTTGGACCCCAAGATAGCAGGCTATTGAAGTCATACATGTAAAATATGTGAAGGCCTAAATAAGAGTGGCTGGAGGAGAGGAGAAGGTTGAGAGATGGCCTTAATTAAAATCCTACATAGAGTTGTGATTCCTTGTCTTCTTGACCTCAAGAGTATCCTTTGTGGGGCGCGCCTGGGTGGCTCAGTTGGTTGAGCATCTGACGTCAGCTCAGGTCATGATCCAGCAGTTCATGGGTTTGAGCCCCGCATAGGGCTCTGTGCTGACAGCTCAGAGCCTGGAGCCTGCTTTGGACTCTGTGTCTCCCTTGCTCTCTGCCCCTTCTACGCTCATTCTCTCTCTCTTTCTAGATCTCAAATAGCATTGGTCTTTTAAGACCCCCTTGTTATGTAACTCTGCCAGTAAAGAATGATGCTTGGTCAGGCATGGATGCTTTAATTTATCACCAGTTTTCACGTTTCCATGAAATGAAACAGACAAGGAGAACAAAAGACTACAACAGAAATGAGAAGAGAGACAAAGCATTAATCTACAAGTTAATAGACCAGGTATTTCTGGTTATTTGTTTGCTTTGGCTAAGTGTCTAACTACCTGGGTGATCTCAGGTGAGTCACTTTCCTTCTTTGGGGCTTACTTTCTCCATCTTAAAGAATATGATCCTAATGTGCCTTCCAGTCTTGGCCAAAATTCACCATACTCTCTACTGTCCTGAGAGCTTATCATGGGATCCATCCCATTGACTTGATGACTTCTCACGCTCTCAGTGACTGATCCGTGATATTAAAGCCCGCATAAATGCTAATAACCTTGTTTCCCTTTGAAAAGCTATGAGAGTACAGATGGATTTTCCAGGCCCCATCTGAGCTTTGCACCCAGCAAATCAAATATCACACATTTAAATGTCCTTGGCACTCAGTGTAGACAGAAGCCTTAGCCAGACATCGCAAGGAAGGTTGGTTCATTCACCACAAAGTAGTTCAAAGTCAGACCCTCTGTTTTTGAAATGAACCAACTTGCCTCTCACCGTCTGTTTTGTAGGACCTGGAATGATACACACTCTTATTTCCATTTGCAGCCTAATCTGTTCCCAGAAATATGTACTAGAAACCAGGAGAGAAATGTCATCCTTTGGCTGGTTACCCTAAGATACCACAAGCTACCTTCTTTTTATTTTCTTATCTTTTCTGTATTTTAAATTATCATGCTTTTCTAGAAATATCTTTATTTAAACATATTTCTCTGTCTGGGAGAATGGAAAAATGCACTTCTTCCTTGACTGGCACTAAGGTCCATGCTGGACATGGTGTCCCCTTTTTGATTAAGCAGAATCTCTCATGGGGACCGTGGTGTCCTTGCTATGTAAATTGTATGGAGGCATTTGTTTAGATGTTGATGGCAGCTTTCCAACCCATAACATACATGTGTAGTCTGTGGCAAACACTTTGCTTATGTTGGGGATTTCTGAGATTAAAGACACGTGGCCCCTTCCATTCAGGATTTCAAATCTGACGGGGAGAAACAGAATTGTGAATAATATATGCTATAATATTGGTGGATTTATAGTATTGGATACCTCTGTGATCTTGCAAGTTTTACCCTCATCCTCCAAAGCCAAAGAGTGGCCATCAGTGGCCAATTACTGAATTGCCAGTGTAGAACCACTGAGTGAGCTATAAGGCGTCAGGACTAGAATTAGATCTTAATTTGCTAAATCTTTTTTCTTTTTTTCTTATTTAAGTGAGAGCTGCATGCACATGAGTAGGGAAGAGGGGCAGAGGGAGAGAGAGAGAAAGAGAGAGAGAGAGAGAGAGAGAGAGAGAGAGAGAGAGAGAGAGAGAGAATCTTAGGCTGTATGCTTAGCACAGAGCCCGATACAGGACTCAATCCCACGACCCCGGGATCATGACCTGAGCCGAAATCAAGAGTCAGATACTCAACCGACTGAGCCATCTGGGTGCCCCCTAACTTCCCAAATCTTGGCAAAAAGGGTTTTTCTAATCATTTTTCCAGTATGGGAGTTTATATACCTGCATGTTTGAAACAAAAGTTTCCAATATATTCAAAAGTATGACCTGTCAATTTGAAGGTATGCCTCAAAAGTCATAAAAATGGTATATGGATCTCGTGCCAACACTTTCTCTTAAAGGAACACACCCTAGGAAGCTATAGATGCTCTCAAATGTGTATTGTATGTTCATTACAGAATTATTTGCAGTAGCCACAGGAGAAAAATACCACCTAATTATAAAGTGTGAGTTCAGTCAATTATGGTAGGGTGATACGATAGAATGCCATGCAGTGGTGATGTAGAAAAGGACTTAATGGCAGGGAAAGAAACTTATGATACATAATTTGATAACATAGCAGGTGATGAAATTCTGCAGGCAGTGAGATTAAATTTAAATATTTGCGTGTGTTTGTGTATGTAATATAGTGATAGATATAGATGTAGGCACACACACATATTGGAAGAAGTGTAGAAGGGTATGCATACTATTTACCACTGGTTATTTCTTGATGAGGCTATGTGAAGTGACATTTTGTTTTGTGCCTGTATGCTGTGATGTATGTGGATTGCTTTTAAAATCAGAAAATGTGTTGATTAAAAAAAAATGGGACTGGTTTCCAGATATGCTGAAGCCAGGACAATTAGTGGGGGCTAGCTGTCAGAGCCACTGGAGAGATTTTGAGTCTACAGCCTTCAAAAAGCCCTTCCAGAATGAACTCCGACTTTGACATTTGGAAATGGGCCACTTGAAAATGGACATTCCAAGTACATCTGTGTATGTAAGCCTGAGGGTAGTTGTAATAAACAGACCTCTGGATGACATGGGATAGTTGGTTGGGTTGGACAGACTGACAATGGAGAGTCTTAACCAGATGGAGTTCACGGGATGGGGGCTCATGTCAATGCTCCCATCTGCTTCAACTCCTTCTCAAGGCACTGCTGTCACAATAGGGGAGTAATTAGAATAACTCTGAAGCAAGACAACCAAGCAGTTTCTCTGACATAGTCTGACTCAGACTTCAATATTGAATCAGGATCATGGGTATGGGATGGCTCTCCTCTTACCTGATTCACGATGGGGATTTTACATTGGAGGCACAGAATGATAGTGAAACTTATTCCCTGAGACTAGTGATATACCTGAATGCATCTCAAAACAGTGCCCTATGAACCACTTTCTAGAGGGAAAAATTGGAGGCTTCCTCTGCAAATAACTAAGACAACAAATTACCTATTGTTTGGGTATTTTGTGGCCCACAGTGTGCATCGATTAGATGTAGTTTCCTTGGCTCCCTTCCACCACACTCATGCCTTCTTTCCATTCCTTTTTAATTCCCAATAAGGAGGAAGGATTGGCTAATCTGAATGAGTCCAGGAGAGCCACTGACGTTTTGCTGCTGGGTGTGGTGATCATATGTTAAGGCTCATCATTCCCATAACCATTCTTTTTCTTCTTCCTTCTCTACAAGTCTGGGCAGGGCCTATCCTCAGGGCCGGTTTTCTTCTTCACTCTCCAGGTTCCCTGAGTTTGCAGCTGGGCAGACAAGGGGACCAGAGCCCCTGTTTTAGTTCCACTACTAGCTTGCCATCCGGAGCAAGTATGCATTCCTCTGTGGCCTGCAGTTGTCCCATCTGTGAACCAGAGGGATAGGCTTGGTAGTCCCCAAGTTGTCTTACAGCAGGATTTCTCAACCCTATTGACATTGGTGCTGGATAATGTCTTTGTTGTGGCGGGCTTTCTGTGCATCACAGAATGTTTACCAGCACCCCCGGACAGTAACACTGCCCTCTCCCCTTATGACAACCCCAAATGTCTCCAGACATTGCCAGATGCCCCCAGAGGAGCAAGATTGCCCCTAGTTGAAAGCCACTGCATTTCTCCTAAGACTTTTTAGGTGCACTTTCACCCCCCCATTTGCAGTGTTGGAAAGTAGCATGTGGTTTTCCTGATACATGTGGGCAGGTATCTCTAGAAAAGCCACATCAGGGAGAGTTCAATTTAAAACTCTTGCCCTGACACACAGCCACGTTGAGAGATCTGGCTCACCTCCAGCAGACCTCAGACACCCTGAAGGGTGGGTGTTCCCCTTAGGGACCTTTAGCACAGCCCCTCCTCCGCTTCCAGAGGAGTCAGGGAGTGAGGCCTTGTTCTGCTTCCTGGCCCCTGAGAGCCCATGGGGATTTGGGGCTTGGCTCAGAGCCCACACAGGGGAGAGGCTGGTGTGGAGGCGAGACCAGGGCAATGATGAGAGAAGGCAGGAGTGGGGTTAGGCATTTCCTTAGCTTCATTGGAAACAGATGCCTAGCGGAGGTGGAGGGCTGGGGCCTGCTTCAGACCAGCGTGCTTGGCAGCTCTCCTCCCCGTATCCCTCAACCCCTGCTGTCTTCCCCCCCACCCCCACAGGCACCACCAGGTGATTATTTAAGAGGAGGGCTCTGGTTTTAAGGGAAGCTATGTTTGTGTGACACAGGAATGAAATCTGTTTTCGTGAGAGCATGAGCATATGTGATAGGACTCTATACATGTGATCATAGATCACTGGGATTAAAGAACATCAGGGCAATAAGGTCCTTCACTGATCTGAGTTCAGCATCTCCATCTGAGGTCTGAAATCAAAAATAGAATCCAGGTCAGTTAATTCCCATGGTCTTTACCCATAAACACCAAAACCTCAAGTCCTCTTTTAAGGTGTAACTCATTAAAATATAACTGACTACACCTGCCATTCGTGGCCTGTGCCTATGGCAGACATTACTAACTGATCACAGAACTCTTTCTTCCTGGGTCTTAATCCTGCCTCATGATCTTTTACCTACACCACAGTCTAGGTAGCTAGTACCAATCAGAGACGACATATTTGTCAGTGATTTGGTCTGTCAGGGTCTTTTTAGAGATACAGTTGACCCTTGAACTACTCCGGTCCTCTTATATGAGCATTTTTTTCCATAAATACAGCAGAGTACTGCAAATGTGTTTTCTTCTCATGATTTCCTTAATTATGTTTTTTTTTTTTTTTTTTCCTCTGGGGAACCTGGGTGGCTCAGTCAGTTAAACTTCAGCTCAGGTCATGATCTCACAGTTCATGGGTTTGAGCTCCGTGTCGGGTTCTGTGCTGACAGCTCAGAGCCTGGAGTCTGCTTCTGATTCTGTGTCTCCCTCTCTCTCTGCCCTTCCCCGACTCTCTTTCTCTCTCTTTCAAAAATAAATAAACATAAAAAAAAATAATGTATTCTTATCTCTAGCTTACTTTATTGTAAGAATATAGTATAAAATATCAGTTAATGAACTGTTATGTTATCAATATGGCTTCTGGTCATAGCCAGCTATTAGTAGTTAAGTTTTGAAGGGGGGGCCTGAGTGGGTCAGTGGGTTAAGCCTCTGACTCTTGTTTTCAGCTCAGGTCATGATCTTGTGGTTCATGGGTACGAGCCCTGCGCCGGGCTCTGCTCTGACTGTGTGGAAACTGCTTGGGATTCTCTCTCTCCCTCTCTCTCTCTCTCTCCCACCCCCATCCGCTTGTGCATGCACACTCTATTTCTTCCTCTCAAGATAAATAAATGAATAAACCTTAAAAAAATATATAGTAGTTAAGTTTTGGAGAATCAAAAGTTATACACTGATTTTTGACTGCAGGAGGGTGTCAGAACCCCTAGCTCAGTGTTGTTCAAGGGTTGACTGTATGTGGAAGCAAGGACCTGTGGATATGTGTTCATTTGAGATTGTCTTTTTGAGAAATGATCAAAGGAAGTACGTCAGAAGTATTTGCTATTCCAGGGCTTCTCGAACTTTACTGTGTGCATGAATTACCTAGGATATCTTTCTAAAATGCAGTTAAACCTGGGGAGAGTCCTGGGATTTCTGCAGCTCTAACAAGCCCCCAGGTGACGCCAATGCAGCTGGTCCACAGACCACACACTGAATAGCAAGCTGTTCACCCAATGGGTTATTTTACCACTTAGGAAACCGATTCAAGAGGCTGAAGAGAGGAGTCAAGGCTGCTTCACCATCAACATGACAAGTTGCTTGGTGCAGGAATTCCAATAACCTTTTGCTCATCGTTCTGTATTTCTACTGACTTTTTTCTGTCTCTCTACCCCTGCACCCATCTTGTGGTTACCAACCTGGTCAACTGGGGGCATCTCAGAACTGATGTCCACCTCCACTGTGGTGTGTTCAGACCCTGACCACAAGAAAGCACTGTTTGTCTTCACATTTCTGATCCTTCTGGAACATTCTTAAAGATCCTGCAGGAAGCCACACCCTGCTGAGAATTGAACCTTAACCTAGAGCAATGGAGTGGTTGGGTAGCCACTGAAAGGTCTACTTCCTTTGAGCAAACCTCATTTATTTATAGAAGTCCTGCTGTGCATAGGGGGGACTCATCAGACCTTACATGTGCTGTGATGGCTTAAGAGAAAGGGGTGGGGCCTCATTTTTTGGTAAATCACCTCTGAGAGAGAGTTTTTAAAATCCAGCCTGAATAACAGAAAAGCGAAGAGTAGTGGGGAGGGGGCATTCCTTTCTTTTTATTCAGTAATTGAGACATCTCACCTTACACTGGCATAATTATATTGTCAAATGGAAGATGCTTCAAGTAATTAGCGACATAATTAGTCAAGCTTTTCTGCTCCTCATGTCCTCAACTAGAACAATCTTTGTATCCAGTGCCCTTTGCAGCACAGGACAGTCCTCGACAAGGAACACGTTCTTCTTCCTTTTCTCTTAATGAACAAAGAGAGAAAAGGACAACGTATGCAGGGTCTTCTGGGGTGCCTCAGAAAGGCTGCCTATTTGGTATTGGTTACCAAATAAAAACTGAATTTGGGGGAAGATACCATTAAAAAGCACATAACATGGCTTTGGTCAGGTTGTTGTTGCTGCCCTTGTTATTATTATTAATAATAGTAACACTTTCTTAGAACTTGTTGTTCTTTCCTTAGGGTTTATGAACTTGCTCTCTGACAATCTTTTCATCAAACACAAACACTTGGAAATTTTAGCTGATTTTGCAGAGCTTGTAAAGAAGTCTCTTGATGTACCAACCCTCCCTGCCCAGAAAAGCAGAGATGTGAAGGAGGTCAAACAGGCTCTGGTCTCCTCCAAGGGATGAATCTGAGTTTTGTCCTTGCCCTTGTCCTTTGCACTTGACATATGGTGGGCATCCAGTAAATGGTGACTCCATGAGTGGTACCCAGGCCATATCAACTGGGGATAAAATGAGGCCAGGTGCTATTCACCATGTACTTGGCCAAGAGCTTCAGTGCCTTTATACACTAGCTCATTGGCTTCTTGTAGCCTTCCCACAAGACAGGTAGCATCATACTCTATTGAGAAGAAAGCCGAGGCTCAGTGAGGGTGTATTGCTAGTAAACTTGGATCATGGATTCTAACTGAAATGCCATTGGCCCCCAAGTCCACAATCTGATTATTACCCCAGTACACCAGAATGACGAAGACCATTTCTCACCCATTCCAACTCCCTTCCCCTCACCAGATTCCTCTCTACTACTCCACGACTCATTGGTGCTCTTGGATGTCAGTCTTGATGGGGCTTCCTGACTATCTGGGCTGTGGGGCCTCTGGGAGTAGTGGGGAGCTGGGGGGCTGCCATACTTTCTAGTCGACCTCAGAAACACATATATTTAGATTTGAATCTAAACGCTACATATCTGAGACAAATTACGTCATCTTTCTGAGTTTCTGATTTTCAGTCTGTTAAATGGGAATGAATATACAGACAGACATGGATTGATGGGTGGTTGAAAGAATGGAGGAATCAATGGATTGGTTAATCCAGAACAAATAATTAATAAGAAGGTGATGGGTGAGAGGGTAGGCTGTGTTGGCATTAACGTGTATAAATGGGTAAGAGAGAGATTTCCTTTCCAGAGTTGAGATGCCGCTACATCTTAGGGTCGGGATGAAAGGACTCAGGAGTAAAATGCAGCCAAGATACAAGGTTAGAACCCAGCTGGGTCCTTTGTAGTTCATTTTGTCTCAGGTCAACCTCTGCCAGGTTTGTGTGAGGGAGCATAAGCTAGATGCTGCATAAAATCAGAATTCCATGGTCAAAGGTCTTTAGGAAATTTAACCTGCTCTTGGAGATTCACATGGACAAGAGCATATTAAAGCCTTTGAGAAGTCTTACAGAAACCTGTTCTATTATAAGTGTCATTACTGTTTAAAATCCAGTGATTCTGCAAACTTTGCTCACAGAGCCTATGTTTCACGTATTGCTTGTTAACTTCAAGAGGAACTATGTCCTGTAGGGTGTGAACTTTACACACGATGGCCCAGATTACAGAGCACTCTGGGTGTTACATCCACTTGCATGCGTTGGTGGTCACGGAGAATCACACGCATGCTTGGGAGGCAGCCTCCCGATGATCACGTGATAGAATTAGGACTGGTATCACTGTCTCCATTTCACAGGTGAGTGACTGGGACTCAGGCAGGTGGAGAGAGTTGTCTCAGTTCGCGTGGCTTACAATGGACAAGTGGGACTCCAGTCTAGGTCTGCCGGTGCCAAGTTGGTCCTCTTAGAACCACATATACTCCCACCGGGCAGCCACGGAGGCCTTTGGGGTCTGCTTGGTTATCTCTGGATGCCAGATCTGTCGAAATAGGTCCAGGCAGCCGCATGCACTTCACTTTGTGTAATGCGGAAATGCTGAGTGCACTTCACAGCCCGACAAGCAGCTCTCCAGCAAAGGATAATGGAGCAGGAGAGAATGATCGCACTAACGAAGGCAATAATTACCCTATCCAGGACTTGTACAGCACTTGGCCGTTTTACGAGCCCCTTCACGCTTGGCGTCCTTTCTGATCATCGCAGCTACCCCATGCATAAGCGAGCCTGGCCATTTTTCCTCATCTGACACGGAAGAAAGCGGCAGTGCAGAGAGAGGTTAAGGACAGAGTAAAAACTCACACAGCATGTCAGCAGCAAGACGGTGATCCAGTGCTACCTCCTCTCTCCCGACTATTTCTAACATTTGGATTGACATCCAATAGGGAACATGGTAGAAACAAAGCTTTCTCTTGCTCTTCCTTTCCTCCTTCCCACTCTGTTCTTTCCTCCTTCCTTCCTTCAAAATGAAAATTTCAAAATACAGAAATACTTAAGGAGAACCATCATCCTTTATGCTACCATCCAGAGATAACCACTGTGTATTTGCTTCTGGTAATTGTTTTCTGCACATTTTCTCTAATTTTCTCCAAAGCATAATTTTAAATGTCTGCAAAGAATTACATTTTATCTTAGTTTTACATAGCCCATCTTTTGTTGTTGGAAATGTAGAATGTTTTCACATTTTCTATAATTTAAATAATGTGCTAAATATCACTACACATAAATCTCTGTGCACTTGAAAAACTATTGTCCTTGAGGGGCACCTGGGTGGCTCAGTCGGTGGGGGATCTGACTCTTGGTTTCGGCTCAGGTCAGGATCTCATGGTTTGTGAGCTTGAGCCCTGCCTGGGGCTGTGCTGGCAGTGAGGAGCCTGCTTGGGATTCTGTCTCTCCCTCTCTCTCTGCCCCTTCCCTGCTTGTGCTCTCTCACTCTCAAAATAAATAAACTTAAAAAAAAAAAAAACCCAAAAACTTTTGTCCTTGAGATGAATTTCCTGAAATTTTAGAGTCAGAAGGGTTCCAGATATTTGATACCTTTGCTAGATATTTCTAACTTCCATCTAGAAAAGTTTCACTAGTTCCACAGCTCCATGAGCAACTGTTTTTCAACACTTAGTATTATAATTCTTTTTGACCTTTTAAAAAGTCACAGGTATTGCTTTGATTTCTATTTCCTTAATTAACCAGTTTGGATGATTTTTATTTAATTTTTTTTTGGCAAATTTCCTGCGCATGTCCTTTTCCTGTTATTTCTATTTTTGTTTTACCTGGGTTATGCTTTTCTTATTAATTTCTTAGAAATGTTTATATATTAAGGGAACTAACATTTATGTTGCAAATGTTTTTCCCTAGGTTGAAGTCACAGAGAGTTGAACACAGTGAGCCATGTTTTTAAAGTTTATTTATTTTGAGAGAGAGAGAGTGAGAGTGCATGCATGTGTGAGTGCGGGAGAGGCAGAGAGAGATTGAGAGAGAGAGAGAGAGAGAGAGAGAGAATCTCCAGCAGGTTCTGTGCTGACTGCATGATGTGGGGCTTGATCTCATGTGAGATCATGACCTGAGCCGAAATCAAGAGTCCAATGTTTAGCTGACTGAGTCACCCAGGCGCCCCTGTGAGTCGTGTTTTTAATTGCTGAGGGAACCTTTTTTGGGGGCAGGGGACAGACTTCAGTCCAGGGTTAAGAAACAGTTTCTAGTGATGATGAAAGTTATGCAAAGAAGGGATTGGTGGGTTTGTGACAACCCCATTTCATGAAGGGGTAAATCAAGACTCAGAGAGGTCCAGTAACTTGCCACAGGTCATGCAGCAGAAAGTCTCAGAAATGAGATTTGAACCCAACTTCTGTGTTCTGTCTACTGTGTGGCATCATGGCATCCAAAGCAATGTTGCAGATATAAATGGGTCACAGTCCAGAGAAAACATCAGACAAGGAAAGAGGCAGGAGAATGGAAAAAACTAGTAAGAAATTGCGATTGGAGTCCTCAAATAAATGCATTCAAAGAAGCAAGGGCAAAGGTGCCCATTCAAAAAGAGATGGGGTTACATGGCCAAACCACTGTCCTCGTCCCCACCTTCCCTCACTCCCTGGGGACCCAACCTTGGGTACTTTTAAAGCCACTCTTGGCTTGCTCAGGTTCAGACTCATTCTCTTAAGAAGATAGACATGGTGTCACCTTTTGAGTGGTACCATTTCCAGTATTTCAGATTCTCTCTCTCTCATTTCTATTTCTTTTTATTTATTTTTCTTAAACCGCTGAGCCTGATAAATTAGGGCTATTAAGAGACTCTTTGTTATTCTGTCCTGGGTTACTATTTTAAGGGCTAAAAAACACTCATAAATATATGGATGCTCCGACTGTAAATGGATACGTTTTCGCCAGTGAAAAATTCATTTTCTCTAATATACGTTTTTAAAGTGTCCTGCTGAAATTCTGCACAATATCTCACCATGATCTTTCACTGTTCCTCCCATTTTTATCCGATAAAAGCAGATCCATCATCAATGCGGTGCCTTTTCTCTGCACCATAAATAACGGTTGGGGAAGGGGAGCCTCTCCCACAACGCAGCAGCATCGGATTTTAACCAGTTTTGGAATTTATTGTTAAGCCTTCTTGGGATGGGAGCCAAAAGTACTTGCATGCCCATCAATTACCTCATGGCCTTCCTGGTTTTGGACAAAGGCATCCAAAGCCCAAGCATGGAGAAATTTGCATCTGATTTTCGCCTTCCTTTCTGGATGGAAGATGGGATATAGTAGGTTGTTATACATCCCAGCACTTCTGGGTCAGCCCCAGTTTATGCTTATGGTCTCAGTGAAATTATCACGAATGACCTCTTCCACTCTCAGAAGTGTCTTCGTTTAGATGATACATTATATGGTCGCTACAGATGTAGGCTTAGAAACACCGTGCCCCATATTGCCTCTCATATTTTCCCCATCCCCCATCAGATACTCATTCTGTGTATTAAAACTAGTTCCCCATCCATCAACCCCTCATCGTAGTCAGGAGACCTATAGTCACAGGGAACATCTCTGGGCTGGAAAAAGTGAAGAAAGGAACATGGTGTTCAGTCCCACCATGTGCAAGGCTCTATGCTAGAGGCTTTTCAGAAAGCTCATGCTTTCTTTGTGAGATCAATCCCACGAAGTACTATAATTCATCAGTTTCAAGATGCATGTGTTTTTTATTCATTAATAACTCAAAATTGGGCTGTGCCTTATAACCGATGTCACCTTATCACTGCTGTTGGCCATGTAGCATCGTGACATACACAGTGTTGCCTTTGCACGTACCAGCATCACAACTCCCAGGATGGGTGTCAGTGGGAAGAAAATCCTAGAAGCGGAGATCATTTTTTTGAGTCCCCAGGAATCAAATGGTTGTGCACAAAGGGTGACAGAATTGCCAAATCAGAGGTATTTAGCAATACTCTGAAAGCAGGCATCAACAGGAGGCCAGCGCTGCATCACCGCAAAGGCAGAAGGAACATTCAGCAAACACGTCTCTTGGTTCTTTTTAAGGATTCTTTTAAGAACTGCTGCATCACCTATAATCTTGATGACACGGAGGGCAGTGCTCTTTGAAAAATTACCTACCTGATGATTTTGAATCACAAAGTGACTCTGAATCTGAAGAAGGTTTAGGGATACTTTCACCCATTTAATCCACTCATAATTTTCCCTTTATACATAAGCCCAAGAGTGATAAACTACCTGCCAATTAAATAGAAAAGAGCATTTAAACTAGCAACAAAAAATAACTTTTAAGAGACTTAAAACATCAGGTCCAAGTGATTTGGAAGTATCCTTTCTTTCTCAGTGATGTAGAAGACAACACGCATCCTACAATTGATGGTGCCTGATGGTGATTCAATACGTGGGCACTGGGTACAGGTGGGGCCATTTCACAGGTGAGCCTAGAAAGGTAATGTGGTTTGCTTGGCATAAAATCACACAGTTAGCCAGTGGCAGTCCTGGAGGTGGGTTGGAATGATTCTAAAATTGATTTAAGTAACAGTCATGGAGTTGTGACAAAGTGCCAGACGATGTCTGTTGAAACATATTTGGACCTTGTCTTCACAGAGCTTCCTGTCCTGGGAGGAGAGGGCCAGTGGGGGGACAAAGAGGTAGGTGCTTGTGAC
This sequence comes from Panthera uncia, assembly GCF_023721935.1. Taxonomy (NCBI): domain Eukaryota; kingdom Metazoa; phylum Chordata; class Mammalia; order Carnivora; family Felidae; genus Panthera; species Panthera uncia. The sequence goes on along the minus strand of NW_026057589.1, from coordinate 5,910,869 downwards.
GCACCCTGAAGGCTCTGATGGTAACAGGACAATCAGCCTTGAAGTTGGGGCTCTGGGGCAGCATCCAAGAGGAAGGCTCCACCACAGCGGGGCCGGAAATGGAAGAAGGGGTTGCTCCTAAGACAAGCTTAGTGCTCGGAGGAAGAGAGTTCCGCACAGGACCACAAGTACCCACACCTGGCGGTCCCATGCCCACCCTTTCTGCAAGGCACCACTCTGCCTCTGAGCGAGCGTCGTCGGTAGTGGTTGGCTTGGGCAGTACCCCGTGGTAGACATCAGCCGTCCCGTGCAGTAACAAGGTTTCCCTGGGCACTGATGCTTTGGACCTTGTTCCCATAATTCTCCCAGAAGTCGGAGGCAGGCAGTAAAAACCCCAATTTTAGGGTGAAAAGAAACACCATTCCAAGTCCTAACCTGCTGTGCCTAACATCACACGGGTGGTACATGATGGAGATTCCACGGGAACCCCAAAGGGCTCTCAAAGCGAGAGTTTGTGCCCCTATATCAAACCGCACCGCCTACTTCCAGAACGAGAGAGGACTCGGGATCCCTTTATTCATTCCCTCCGTGCCCTGGCGGTGCGGGGAGGGGAGGCAGACAGAGGCCCCGCGCGGGCTGGCAGCGTCCAGGTCCCACACAGCGAGGGCCAAGCCAGGACCCGGGCCATCAGGGGACAGGCAGCCTGCTCTCCACTCACTCTACCTTCCTTACTTTTATCCACGTGTATTTAAGGATCGCCCAAGCAGAGCAAACCACAGCTTTAAAGCAATTACTTGGTGATGATCAGGAAGGGCTGAGGGGATTCTGTTTGCTTATTTGTGTGAACCTAAAATGCCTGCTTTCTTAATTAAGACTTAACTCTGGGTTTTGCCTCAAGCTTTTCATTTTTTCCTCGTTAACAGGTCCCAGCTTTCCGCCCTCACTGCAGGCCTTGGGTTTTGCCCAGGGGCTTTCTCTCCCTCCTAAGAAGCATCTGCTCCTGCCCCACCACTGAGGATACCTCCCTTTTTATCCCCACTCCCCAGCTGCTTTTAATTTCATAATTACAGCCACGAGCAATATATAATCCTTGGCGACTCCAGAGCAAGGGCAGAAGGAGTTTTTCTCCCTGGCGTGCTTTTCTCCCGCCAGGTGCTTGCAAGGGGACAGACAGCCTTCCCCGATCAGCGCCGAGTCTGTGCGGGGCTCTCATGGTCCCACAACATGTGCTTTTTGCTGTTTTACAGTTCCAGTGACTGGCAGAGCGTCCCATATACAGGAGACCCTTGATAAATGCTTCTTGAACAAATGAATGCGTGGGAATGAATGAACGCATAAACTAGGTCTGGGATTCAGCTGAGTGCAAGGGTCTGGGGTGGGGACTTGTCAACTGTCTTATCACATAATATTGTTAGCAATTGCTTTTCACATATGGAGACATTTAATGGCCACATAGTAGCTCATTATATTTTTGTTGGAATATCTATCTACCCAACTGCCTGGGGCTGGACATAATTTATACATTACTTCCTTCACAGTCTTGATAGAGTCATTTAACCCTGCTTGCTGGGACTACTTGACAAGTTTGGTTTGGGGTGCCTGGGTGGCTCAGTTGGTTAAGCATCCAACTCTTGCTTTCAGCTCAGGTCATGATCTCACGGTTTGTAAGTTCGAGCCCTATGTCGGGCTTTGTGCTGACAGCACGGAGCCTGCTTGGGATTCTCTCCTCCTCTCTCTCTGCCCCTCCCTCGTCTGTTCATGCTCTTTCTCTCTCTCTCTCCCCCCCCCCCCCCCCAAAAAAGGAAAAAAACATGAATGAAGAAACATTTCAAAACAATTAAAAAAATTGGTTCTGTCTGTAGCTCACCTCTCACCACTAATTAGGAACTTCGTAGCTATCTCAGGTGACTCCATTTATTTGTTCATTAACTCACTCGTGAAATCTTTGTTGAGCAGCTACTGGGCTCCCTGCTGGAGATACAGTGCTGAGGCTGGCAAGCAGGGGATCCTCGCCTCCTGGGGCCTTGTAAGGTAGGGGGAGTGGGAAGCCAGCAACTCTGCGTGTTCTGATGGGGGTGGGTTTCTATGGGAACACCCACCTAAAGTAGAGGCACCTAAAACAGATTCATCGTCAGAGAAAGCTTTCCAGAGGAAGGGACATCTGAGCTAGAGGATACATGCAGATTAGTCAACAAAAGGAAGGGAGAGAAAATGTCTGGGCTATCTGTTACTGCATGATGAACTGCCCCAACACCTTAGTGGCTTCACACAACCACCATTTTCCTCTGTTTCCCCGTTCTGTGAGTCAAGAGTTTGGAGAAGGCTTGTTTGGGTGGTTGTTCTCCATGGGGTCCTGAGGCCGTTTGATAACACTCAGCTGGAAATTAGTCAGGTTTGGTGGGTCTGAGAGGGCTTCCCTTACGTGCTTAGTGCCTTGGTGGGGACAGCAGGGAGCCGGCCTCTCTCTATGGTCTCAAGGACTCTCCACGTGTCCTCTCTTGTCTCTCTAGAAAAGTAGTTAGTCTTCTTACAAGGCACCTCAGGGCTCCACGAAAGAGGACTTGGCAAGTGCCAGTCTCTGAAGGCCGGGGGCCACGAGCTGGCAGGGTGTTGCTTCCCCTGAGCCCCACTGGTCAAGGTGGTCACAAAGGCTTCCCAGATTCAGGGGAAGAGGACAAAGATCTCCCCCTCCACTTGCTGATGAAGAAGCATCCAAGAATATGTGGCCGTCTTTAATCTGTCATCTTGGTGAGCTGGAAGGAGGGTTCCAGCACAGGGAGCCTGACCACCTGGGGGAAGCGAACAGGACCCCTGACTGCCGGACCTGAGCACACCAGGGCCACGGTCATGGGCGGGGCTCCCCCACAGGCAGAAGTCCGGCGGAACAGACCTTGTTGCCACACGTCGCCGAGTCTGGACTTTATCCTGGACCAGTGGGAAGGCACTGAAGGATTTGGAGCATGGGTGTGACATCAGAGGGGCAGCTGAGAAAAATCTCACTGTGGGAAAAGGCTTGCAGAGGACCTGGTTGGAGCCACCGACACTGGCAGGAAGGAAGGACTGCAGAACTCCGGTGAGAGGTAGGTGGTGTTGCCTCAAAAGAGGTGGCTGGGGGCAGGGCGGCCGGCCAGCTGTGCGCACCAGGGGGCATGGACGCACCTGAGGACTCGCCCCTCCCTCCTGTCGCTCTCCCTGGCTTCCCAGCCTCGCTGCGGTGCCCAGTGGGTCAGACGGCCCCGTGCTCCGTCACCCCACAGTGCGGGCAGTGTGCACGCTGCCCCCTCACACGCGGTTGCACAGACCGCTGACTCCATCCCCGCGATTCCAGCAAGCGTCAGTCCGCTTCTCTTGGGTGAAAAATGGGGCAGTAATACTCCACGTGACAGACATCTGATGGTCTCTGAAGCTGTGACCTCAATAGTAGCTGGGAGGAAATGATAAGTGGCGACAGGGACGGAAATCAGATTGTCTGTCGAAGAAGTTGATAAAACATTTCATTTCTCTTAACAAAGGGAGTTTGAGATGGACCTGATAGATTTCAAGCCTTTGGGGGCCCATTTAGGGATCCTTGAGTCCAGAACTGGGAGGCCCGAGGGTGTCCTTGTCCCCAGTGTGTTTCTTAAATTCCTGAGAGGCAAGTGAGGAGCCCCACAGAACCCCGAGTTTATGGCAGGTGTGCTTGGATTTGAAGCCCTCCCCCGCCTCCACACCCCTCAGTGCACTCTTCTGAGCTTCAACTTCCTTATTTTTATTATTTATTTCTTAAATATTTAGTTTTGAGAGACAGCATGAGTGGGGGAGGGGCAGAGAGCGAGGGAGAGAGAGAATCTGAAGCAGGCTCTGCACTGTTAGCACAGAGCCCAACATGGGGCTTGAACTCCCAAACCATGAGATCATGACCTAAGCCACAGTCAGACACTTGAGGGACTGAGCCACCCAGGCTCCCCTGCTTTCTTATTTTCAAAATGAGCGTGAGGAATCTCCCTGTCACATGGCTGGTGTGAGCATCAAGACATAATGCGGATGAAGGCCTCACAAGCACTGGCCCACCGACCCTCACACACATTCTGCCTGTTTGGTTAGGTCCTCCCCCTTTTGAAACGCAAGGGAATGAGGCTCGCTGTGGCAAAGGGACTTCTTGGAAATCATCTAGGAGAAGACTTAACGATAGTCAGTGGGTGGGTTCCACGTGGAAGCAGGTGTGAACTTGGCTAACATAACTCTCCTGAAAATGTGCGGTAGTGAGCTCCCCACCATCAGAAGTGTTCAAGCAGAGGCTGGAGTCCCCTGGTCAGAACCTTGAACTCCTGTGTGGGATCAGAGCAGAGGACCTTGAGACACAGCTTGGCTCTAAGAGTCTGTGGGACCATAAAATGTTTCAGGAACAGGGGCTGACTCAGTTATTTATGGTCAGCCTTTTAACAGTGGATCCTCTGCTTGGTGGCCCAGCTTCAGATGAACTGGCCCCCTGAGGGATAGTTGGCCACGTCTCGGGACACCGCCCGGGCCAGCTGAGCTCCTCTAGAATACCTTGGACCCTGCACACTTGTCAGCTTCTGCCAGCTGCATGAGGCCTCAGGGATGGGGGCCGGGGGGTCTCTTCCCCCAGCAGGGAAACCCAGGGAGACCTGATCTACAGTCCTCCTGTGGAGAGGGATTGGCAAAAACTTTCCTCAAGTAATTCAGCGGGCCTGGCCCCAGGGCAAAAAATCCCGCGTAAAGAAATGTGTTTGATTTTAAGTTGAGTGTATCTCTTTTCCAGTACGGCGGGCTATGTGGTCTTTGCCACAACTACTCTGTTCCTTTCCTGCAAAAACAGCCTTCTACAATCTGCAAATAAATAGGTGTAGCTGTGTTATACATAGTGTAGGCAATAGGTAAATAAGTGGATGTGGTTACTATTTTATTTACAAAAGAGGCACCCGGGCTGGATTTGACCTATAGGTGTTGGTTTGATGCCCCTTCATTTTTTAGCTAGTCTTCAAGAAAAGTCCATCCCTTAACACTACACTAAGGCCGGGTGCTCCTCGAAGGGTGGTCAGAGAAACAGCATCAGCCTCACCACAACGAGGTCCCCTTGGACTGTCGGAAATACAAAAGCTGAGTACCTCCTCCCCTTCTTCCCCCTAAACCTCCTACCTCCCCCATCAGAATCTGCCTTTTAACAGAATTTTCCAAATGATTGACCTACACATTTCAAGTTTGCAAAGTACTGTGTTAGGAGAGAGCGTGATCTTGGGGGTAGTGATGGACACTTGTGTTTAAATAGTGTGCATATTGCTGCTGCTGTCACACTGATAGTAAAGTCAAGGGAAAAAAAGTTCAGTAAAACCTTGTTTTGCGGGCATAATTCGTTCCGGAAACATGCTTGTAATCCAAAGCACTTGCTTCTCCAAGGAAATGTCAGGAACCATTGGCTCAGTTGTGATCACGTGACCTACTACTCATGTTGCAAGACATTGCTCATCTATCAAGTTAAAATGTATTAGAAATGTCTGCTCGTCTTGCAGAGGACCCACAGAACAAGTTTCTTGCAATTCAAGGTTTTACTGTACCCAAAAGTTTAGAGTCTGCAGAGAATCAGTGAAGAGAGGATAACTGTAAACCTAATTGTGGCAACAGTTTTCATGATGGCTAATCTTCACACAGTCTTTGGCATTTTCCAAACTGATCTCACAAAATTTCATGAAATTCTCACAAACCTCTCTATGTGAAGATTACAGCTCTGCAGGAAGCGTGTCCTGGAATTGTACAGTGCACTGCCTGAGCATTTGTCCACAGCAGCCCTGCCTGGAAGGCAGATCTGCTGTCTCAGGTTTTGTGATGTGGAAACTGAGACCAGAAGCAAACAGACACATGAAAATCACTAATCAGGGAAATGCAAACCCAAACCACAACGAGATACCTCTTTACACCTGTCAGAATGGATAGAATTCAAAAGACAAATAACAGATGTTGATCAGGATGTGGACAAAAAGGAAGCCCCATGCACTGTTGGTGGGAATGTAAATTGGTGCAGCCGCTGTGAAAAACAGTATGGAGGTCCTTCAAAAAATTAAAAATACCCCATGATCCAGTAATCCCACTATTAGGTATTTACCCAAAGAAAACAATACACGAATTCAAAAAGATAGATGTACCCTAAGTTTATTGCAGCATTATTTACAATAGGTAAGATACTGAAGCAAGACAAGTGTTCATCAACAGGTGAATGGTAAAGATGTGGTATATATGTAAATGGAATATTCCTCGGTCATAGAAAAGGATGAGACCTTGCCATTTGCAACAACATGGATGGACCTAGAGGGTATTATACTAAGTGAAAAGAGAGGAAGACAAGTGCCGTATGATTTCACATATATGTGGAATCTAAAAACACAAAAAAAGCAGGAACAACCCATAAACATAGAAACAAACTGATGGTTGCCAGAGGTGAGGGGGCATTGGGCAACATGGGTGAAGAGGAGTGGGAGATCTAGGTTTCCAGTCATGGAATGAATAAGTCAGGGGGATAAACGGTACAGCATATGGAATATAGTCAATGTTATTATAATGGCGATATATGGTAACAGATGGCAGCTGTACTTGTGAACACAGCAAAATGATAGAGAAGTTGGAATTAGTCTGTTCTACACCTGAAACTAATGCAACATTGTGTGTCTACTATACTCCAATTATAAAAAATCACACAGGGACGCCTGGGTGGCTTAGGTGGTTGAGCATCCCACTCTTGGTTTCAGTTCAGGTCATGATCTCACTGTTTTGTGAGCTCGAGCACCTACAGCGGGCTCTGAGCTGACAGTGCTGAGCCTGCCTGGGATTCTCGTTCTCTCTCTGCCCCTCCCCTGCCCATGATCTCTCTCTCTCTCTCTCTCTCTCTCTCTCTCTCAGAAATAAATAAAACGTTAAAAAAAAAAAATCACACGCACGCCAAGGCACTGAGGCCAGAAGCTTTTGAGAAGAGGGAAACCCCAAGGTCTGTTGTGGAGAGTGATCCTGAACTTGTGTAAGGGAGGGAAAGAGGAGAACAACATTTGTACACCATTTGCTACATCACAAGCGTTTTGGCATTTTGATCCTCCGAGTCCTGTGACGTGGATGGGTAGGACTGTGGCTCCCATCTTGGGCTTGAGAAGGTGAGGCAGAAGGAGCAGTCGGGATTCCCAGCCAGCTGGGCCTGACTCCTCAGCCTGCCCTTCCCTTCGTCCTGTTCTGGATAGGTTGTCCTCCCGAGCCTCCCCAGGTGCCCGCCTTTTCCTCCCAGGTGCACTCCCCACTCGCTCACTTTGTGCCAGCAGGAAGGGTAGACGGTGAAGAGCTGTCTGGTGTCCCAGGTTGGGGTCTTTTGATCTCGCTGAGCTGTCGGCTGCCTTGGACAGGTGGCTCCATAGAACACCTAAGGGGTCTTTGGAGCCCGGTGTGTGGGACTCTGGCTCACTAGTGTCACTCAGGAGCCGAGTGACCCCGACGACGGGCTTCGGCTTTCTCAACCCGCTTTGTCTCTGAAGGGCGGAGCCATTGTAGGCGAAAGGCCTCAGGAGAGCAGGTGTTGGGTGGATGTGGGTGGTTTCTCTCTTGCTTCCCGTGCCGGTGGCCGTGCTTGCCATCTCGTGTCTCCCTCCGGAACTGGCAGACTGCCACGGCTTTTAGCGACCGCCGCTGAGTCCTCTTGCTGTTCACGTCAGTGCTCAGAGCGGGTTACACCGCGGGTCTAAGAAAAGCGGCCTTCCGTTCCTTTGCAACTTTACAAGGTAGGGGATGGTCTCCCCAGACGGTGCAAGGAAGTGCAAGGAGTAAGTGCAGTTCCACTGCGGCCTGGCCCTGCTGGAGAGGCCCACATGTGGCCCAGGACAGCAGGCAACGGGAGTTCGGAGCTCCACGCCGAGGGCCCAGCGCGCCGCTCTGCGTGAGTATGGATACCTCGCTGCTCTTCTGGTATCCTTGACCCCAAGCAGCCAAGACGAGGAGCCCCTAGGGACGAGGGTCTGGGGCTGGCTTGTCCCCACATACCACACACCTGGGCCCGTGCTAGTCCCGTCACACGGTGTACCTGTTGACCTTCACCGCCACCCTCAAGTCCCCCTGGTTCACAGCCGTCACAATCAAATTCCAGAAGGTCCGTCCTGTGCGCGGGGTCACACAGTGGCTCCTGGATGAGCCTTTCTAGGTAGGAAAAGCTGTGTAGCCTTGGGATTTGCAGACGTGGCTCGATGGTGAAGGGGTGGCTAATGTAGAGCTTCGGTCATGATACCAACGCGTGGGTGCTGGTGACCCGTGGCTGACGCGTGTGGCAAAGCCGGTGTCCGACACTTGGACTGTTTGCTTAGGGTTTTGCCGACCTTCCTGCCAAAGGTGAGGCTATAAGGACTCAGAGTGACAATACCGTTATTCGGGATATCGACGTTCTTTATGATCCTTCCAAAGCTCACTGGTGTTTTACGCCATTAAAATATAGTTGATTCATATTTGAGCATCCATGCACATACATAGCCTGTATTCACCAAATCCCACGTTTCTCTTCCATTTCTGCCCCCTGCTGCTCTCCAGTTTCCCTCTGGATTTCTTTTTACCTGCCCTTCGTCCTTCCCCGTCTGGTCCCCATACCCCCAGTTAAAAGAGGCCCAGATTGCTCCCCACAGTCTGTATAAACCTCAAGGCCAGGATGAATGGAGATGAAACAGTGTCCAGCTTATCCCCTGCAGGCGTGACCCTCACTGACTCTGATTGCGCTCTGGAGTGTTCCTCCTGAGATAAGCTGGCCTCAGGCTCACTCTCTGCTTTTCCTTGCTTTGCATTCTGTCCACGCGGTGGTCTTTTGGAGCCGCTCCTTGCTATTTTATAAGGCTACTTGCCTGACAGGTCCGCCGAGAGATGCCTCTGCCTGAGCTGGGGGTTTGCTCCTCAGACCTCTCCTTGGGTTAAATTTCCTTTTGGTCACAAGAGGCAGGAACCTGAGCTCCAGAATCCCTCCCCGAGTAACCTCAGGTGAGTCTCTCAACCTCCCTGACCCTCTGCTTTTTGTCTGTAAAGATGGGGATGATAACAGTACCTACCTTCAGGAAATTATTATGAGGATTGGCTGAGATGGTGATTTTTTTGTTTTATAAGATGGTGACTCTTAAATAAAAAGTGTCCCAAAAGCTTTAGCGTAATTTTAAGCTTTAATAACATCAGAGGCATAAATGCTATAAGCTTAGGAAACACATCATTCAAAAGTTGATGTATTTCCATTTTTTTAAGATACTAATTTTATGAATTTATATGTGTTTAATTTTAATTTTTTGTTTCGGTCAATATTTGCCATGTTCAGCCAGAGGGGCTGGAGAGAAAAAAAAAAAACAACTCAGAGACTTTTTTTTTTTTAAATGTACAGAAGTGAATGAATGCAAAAGAAATTTAGACAAATTTGCAAGTGAGTGTGTATTTATAGCATTTATATCTGAAGTTATTAAAGCTTAAATGGTACTAAGTGCTGCACAGAGAGAGGCTCTCCTTTCATTATTCCTACATAGTCCTCATTCTCCCCATCATCGTTTGGTCAAAGTAGTCATAGAGGAAGTTCTCTGATATTCATTATGGGAGGCCAGGAAATCAAGCCTGGTTTCTGTCATTCCTTTGGTGCTGGTCGGGGGCCAGAGGCCTCCCTGCCCATATTCCACCTGCCCTCCACGGAGCTTGCTCCTATGGGCTTGTATCCCTTACCAAGTTTCTTCTCCTCACCTCAAACTAGCTCCCCTACCAAGAGCAGGTGAAACATGCCGGACCCCAGACTCTGGCAGGAAACGGGGTGAGAGCAGAGCTACAGAAAACTTGTGCCCATAGTCCATTTTGAACCTAAATGTTCCTTCCCTCCATCCATAGCCTTCCCCTGAATCCCACTCTGCCCTTGACCCTACTTACCACTTAAAGGGCACATCATCTTGGACTGAATGTTGTCACCTTCTTTCTTATGGCCTCTATACCCCGAGCTCAGCCCTGCCCATCTTCTCACACCTGCTTATTCTGAGGTGGCGTTCTGGAACTTCCACTCCAAGGTAGAGCCCCCCTCAAAGCATTAGCCTCTCCTTGGGAACCTTGGCCCTCACAGTCCCCCTCATGGAATGTCCCCCGCCCCCACCAAAGACCTCCACTCAGCAGGAAATCTTACACGTCCCAGAATTTGGTGTCCACAGAACATCAGGGTTGGAAGATGCAGGAAGTTGAGGAGAAATTTTTCTGCTTATAGCAACTGAGTTTGTCATGATCTCATCTCTATGAAATGGGTGGGAAATGAATGAGTTTGTTCTTGAATGTTGAATGTCCGGGGTCTCTGGAATCCAGGAGAGGATATAGGGGTCTGAATCTTCAAGAAGAAGTTCAGGTGGCATTAGATCTGGGCATCCCAGTGTAGAAGTGCTGATGGGGTGGGGGGTACTCTCTGGCAGGCTGTGCAGCACGGTTGGGGAAGGAATGAGGTTGGAGCCCAGGAGAAATACCTGATGTGCTTGCCTGGCAAAGATTCTAGAAGCACAGCATCTGGGGTCACAGATGCCAGAAGGGGACAGAGATTCAGTGAAGGGGCAAAGAGTGGATGATGCTTGAAAGATGGCAGGAGGGACAGGGACTAATGGGGTGGTTTTCTAGGAGACCATGGAGACCCTGGAAGAGCGGTTTCAGGGAACGGGGGTGACAGGACATTGAGGAGTGGGGAAGTAGCATGGCAGCCACGGCCCACTGTTGCAGCAAGATGGGTCATAGCAGGGCACAGTAAAGCGTGAAGGTGCTGGCGAGATGGGAAAGTGTTGGAGCAGTGGAGGCAAGGACGGTGAGAGGAGTAATTTGTGGCGGTTTGGCCTCCACACACCTTTGGAAGATTCGATGGAAGCCACAAGAGACCCAGTCTTCTGAAAACTTGACCCACGTGCAGGTGCTACATACAGCTCACGGAACAGAGTTCACAGATCCTCTGAAGCCTATCCAGGACCCCCCTCCCCCACCCCAGAAGCCAAAGGGGTCAGGGCAGGTGCTAGGGAGCCCTCACCTCTTTCTCTGCTTACCCAGTGCCCTCTGCCCCCTCTTTTTCACAAGGACTGTCCCCATTTTACAGGTGGGGAAACTAAGGCACAGGGGCTGGGGTTACGGGTTGCTCTGCTTCACTGCCTTGAGCAGAGGCAGAAAGGCAACCCAGGCCTGGTGAGTAGTCTGGTCTAATTAGCCTCTAATTGAGTTTCCTCTCCTTCCTCTCGGGCGTCACGGTGACATTAAATTACAGGATTCAAACATATAATTTCCTAAACTTAAATGTGATTTATCTTAATAGGACTTTGCACCGGGTCACTTTATCATGCACAGTGTCAGAGACCAGATCTATTATTCACAGGGACTATTACTGAATCAGAGAATCTGGAGCTAGGAGCGACCTTGAGAGGTCAGCTCATGCTCAGCTCAGCTGCCCCCGAATCTGTACAGTCCCTCGCCCTGTGCTGGCTGCCTGTGGATGGATGGCTGGGCTTAACCGTGGGCAGAAAGGAGAGGCCCTGCATTCAGAAGCCCCACATCATGCTTCGGGGCCAGCTTAAAGGCCTGTTGCTTTAGGGACTATGAGTATAAGGCTCACTTGGACATGTGAGGTGGTTCTGTCTCTGATTGCCTGGATTCTGGTTTGGCCAATAACCAAGCTGGGCTGTTCTTTAGAAAAATGCTTTAGAGTCTAGTATCTTTGAGCAGGAAGATGGTGGGTATCTTACCTAATTCATTAATTCATCAGTTCATTTATTGAGTCATTTACTAATCTACAGGGTCCAGACTTGCTGGACAGATGCAAAAAGAAGTGAGTTGCCCAAGGTCACACTGGTGCATGCATAGTAACAGAGCTTGGGTTCCAACTAGGATCTTCCCAGGACCAGGTCTTCTGGTCCTACCACCAGCTGTCAACCAGCTGACATGTGCTCTTTGAAGGTGGCAGCCTGTGTGTGGAAGGGTAGGCGGCTGATGTTTATCTCCATGATGAATGGGATTCCAGTCGGCAACTTGATCTTCAGCCTTTGCAACTTTGGGGAGACAGAGGGTGATCAAAAGAATGTATTTTTCTAATGAAAGACTCCTTTGGAAATCCAATACACCACTCTGTCAGCCTCATGAGCCAGGGGAGGAGGGATGAAAAAGATCTGTTGTGAGCAAGCCTGCCGTTGACAAGTTGATCTAAATGTGCGCAAGCTGTACAGCCTCTCCCAGCACCAGGCAGAATCCAAGCATGTGCTGAAGAAATCCACATGCAAAGATAGGGACACAGCATGGCGGCTCTGGCTCTGGAGCCAAGCCACTGGAGCTGAAACCCTGAATGCCAGTTTGACCATGGATTTCTGCGTGACCCGGCCAGGTGGAGACTTAAATACTTACGTGTCTCGGTTTCCAGTTCTGTGCAATGGGGTGGTTGGACTTAACTCATCAGGTGGTTGAGAGGGTAGGAGGAGATCGGGAATAGAAAACACGTAGCATGGGGCCAGGCAAATGCACTGTGAATCCTCCACAATGCCGGCTTTTATTACAAATACTGTACTTTCTTTTTCCAAGTCCAGAATGGACAGAACTGGTTGTACCATGGTCCTGAGACAGCATTTGCTTTGCTGTGGGGTACTCACAGACATGTGCTTCTGAGCAGAGCTGGGGGTGAGAGTGGAGACTATGCACCTTTCCTCCCAGATAGCCCCTTCGTCTTACAACTCAGGTTACTAGCTCATACAACGAGGAAAGCAGACCCCTGTATTTTATTTTTCCTATTCCAGGTTTCATGGTGAGGTAGGTTCTTGTGAGTAGGAGCTGTGTGGATCGCAGGGATATGGAAGGTGGCTTAGACCCGCGCATTAAGCTCTGGACTCAGCTGAGACGAATGCTCCTTTTCCACACGTGTGGGCAAACTGCTGGGAGCAGGAGAGGATGTGGATTGTACCTGGGGCTGAGGGGCTCCCCTCTGAGGGCAGGTCTATAGGTTCTGGTTGGAGTAAAGGGGCTTCAGAGAGGAGGTAACATTTGAGTTGATCCTTGAAGGATGAGGAGGAGGTTCTGAGGTTTTAATTCAGTTTGACAACCATGGGAAAATCCCTGGGCAAATTGCATGGACGGTGGCTCAGATGTGAGCAGGATTTGGCAGGCTCAGGGAAGGCAGGGACTCAAAGTACTGTGTGTGCACGCATGTGTATAGCTTGGCTAATGCAGCAAGATGAGGAGGAAGCCTGGGTGGGGCTGGGGCTTGGGCGAGGTGGCATTAAGCATGTGACAGGCTTGGTATTTACTGCCTCAAATCAACAAGTCACTGCAGAAGAGGCAGCTGGCTAATCCACTCTGGGGTCTGGAGGGCTTCCAGAGTGTGTGATGTTTAAGCTGGGAGCTGAAGTCTTGGGGAATGGCTGCCCCACGTGGAAAGGAGAGCGGGGACAGAACCCTGGGGATTGCAGGAGGCAGGGAGGAGGACAGCCAGCCAGCCAGCCTTGTCTCTTTGAGCTGCGTGTCGAGAATTATGCTGGAAGTGGGGAACGATGGGAGATAATGTGTGGCCAGAAGTTGGGGCCACACCACTCGGTGCCTTGTAAGCCCTGAAGTCGCTGGGATGCCAGGCTAGTCACAGGGGCCGATGTGATTGGGATTCAGGCCCGAAGGCCCCTGTCTCAGCTGACCTGCTGCCTAAGCCCGGGGCCCGAGGTGTCCTCTTTTCACATCTCAGCAGCACATTGCCATTTGGTTGAGTGACCCTTGACTGGGCATCTATTTACCTGGACACAGAGGGTGCCAGCCATTGCCAGCCACAGGATTTTTAAATGCTGGTGGACCACCCCTCTCCCCTTGCTGGGCCTAATGCAGATTTGTGGCTCGTTCCCTGGAATTCATTCTGCACTACAAGACTATGATATTACCCAATGTTTATGGATGGCTGAGTCTAAAATATCCATTCTAAAGCCCACTGAAGGATGAAATTCCTTGTTACTTTCATAGATTCTCTTGTCTTATTTTTTCCCCCTGTGGAGGAACATAAAGCATTTGTATTTTTAGCTCAAGCCTGGTCATTTTTCTAATCACACCTGAGTTAGAAGGAAGGGCATTTGGGCGAGTGGGGAGGTGGGTGGTTCGATGAGGACAGTTGCAGCCTGGAAGGGGTCCTGTAAAGTCACCCCCTCCCGGCTAAAGTCTCTATTTGTCATATTTCAGCCACGTCTGGAAGTTGAGGGCTGCAGCCCACAATGTCTCAGCAACTATTATTGTTAATATTGACTGTTATTGTTAATAACAATATCGACTGTCCCCAGGGCTCAGGACTCAAATATTAGGCAGAGGCTACTGTGCAGTGCAGCCTAGACACCCAGTCAAGAAGGAAATAGGGCCAGCTGGTTCATCCAGCTGAAGCCTTGAATCCTTGTTCCGCTCTCTCTCTCCGTGGTCAGCATGCCTGTATTCTTGGGGATTTTGTAAAACGTCCCAATGCTCCATGGTTCTGAACTGAACTGCTTTTAACTCCACTAACGACAACTGTCCCACGTCCATCAGGACTCCTGGCTGCTCAGCAGGTCTTGCCTTCTTGTTTGCCAAACAAGCTTTTCCTGCTGGTCTCAGGTAGAATTTTCTGCCCCCTGTCTTTGATCCCCCAGCACGGCACCTGCCCCTTGTTCACCTGCCGGATGCTGTCATCCCCTTCTGTCTTATCAGCTTTGGGATCTTCCATTTGTGGTATTATCTGCCACCCAAAACACATGCTGAATGAATGAGCACATGAATGAATCGGCTTGGAAGCATTGCCATGAATAGCCCTGAGCCTCCTGCACGGTCCAGACTGTAGCCGGCCCATGGCGACCGGCACCCCTTGCCCCCGGGTGCATCCCTGTGGGGTGAAGTCAGAATTCCACCTACGTCCTTTCAGAAAGGCTGTCATTGGTAATGACATGAATGTGCCCTCCTGTGTCTGGTGGGGTTTGGAACTGTGTGCAGCAGGGTAGTGAGACACAGTCCTCGCAGAGGCGTGTTGCATGCATGAAACCCTGGGTGTGACTCTGGAGGAGGCCACAGCTGGAGGGTGCAGGGTCCTTTGAGCTGGATGGTTACAGCAGACCTGGGTGCACCTGCTCTTCCTCCAGAAGCCTTCTGTTGCCTTAGTCTGGTGCCAAAGAGCCAGTGGAAGCCCATCTGCTCTGAGGGATGGGGTGCTGACCACAGTCAGCACTCTGCCTGCCTGCTCATGCAGCTTCGGGGTATCCCGGAGGGATGGCCATCCTACTCAGTCAGGCCCACTTGCCCGTTCCCTGTCTCCTCCTCCAGTGTGGTCCAGACAGCAGCCCAGAGCACCTGTGAATTGCTAACCCTCCTGGACCCCCCAGGCATCCCGGCACTGTGGGGTGCTTAAGAAGCAGGCACATGTGGCTGAGCATCCCCGAGCTAGTGGTGCAGACGTCAGTCTGTCACTTAACCTCTCCAGGCTTTCCAGCTTCTGCCTTAGAATGGGAATAGTGTACCCCCTTCCAAGGCTTGTTTAAACATGTACTAGGAGCACAGAGTAGGTACTTTGCACCGCCATTGCTTTCCCTTCCTTTCCATTACAGAACACCTAGAACTCAGATGCTGCTCATCCAGCTCCAGCTAATTATAGTACCAACACTTAGAGAACATCAGCACTGTGCCCTTGACTTTGCCACACTGCATCCTCTGGCTGTGTTATAATGCCCATTTCACAGGTGAAGAGACAGAGGCTCAAAGAGGTGATGTTACTTGCCCACATTCCTAAGCTAGTAAGCTGGGTTTCAACCCTGGCAATTTGACCTCAATGTGCTTGCTTCTGGACACCTCCCTGCACGGCCCAGGACCTCCTCAGCTGGCTCAGTGGCAGGGGTGATCGAGGCCTGTTCCTGCACCTCCCAGTCCTATTATGGGATGCTGTTATCAGCTGAAAGGTTGTGCTGGGAGAAACACACAGGTGTATACAATAACCATTGTAGGAGAACGGGATTCCTTCTTGACCCCGAATCCTGACAAAGGTCACTCTCTCCCCAGGCTTGCATTTACTTTGGTGCAATCTACGTGGGCACCTGGGATGCAGGCCTCGCCAGACGCAGCAGACAGGCAGGGGCGGTCGTTGGTTACATGAAACACATCTCATGCTTGCAGGGGAAGTGACACTGGTCCTTCAGGGAAAGGATCCAGGGCTCATCCGAGGGAAATCCCGAGGTGTTCGGGATCAAAGTCTGGGAGGCCCTCCCTGCATTTTCCAAAGACGGGATGCCAGGCAGGAGTGTGGTATCTATTTCAGGTCTCTGGATAACCAGGGGTGTTCCGGGCCACCACGCTTCGTCCTTCCCAAAAGCTGCGAGGGAGGGTTTAGAGATGAGCAAGCTGCTGCTGGGGGGGGGGGGGGTTGATGATTTTGCTCTGAGCTGCACAGGTAGTAAGTACAGGAGTCTAGATTCAAACCTCCGTCTGTCTGGACTCCAGTCCATGCTTGTCTGCCTGGTTCCACCTGGGCAACTTCTTAGTGGGCACGTTGTGTGTGCTGGGATTGAAGCGGTCACTGCGGGCTAGGGATAGAGCTCAGCAGTAGTTCCCACCAGTGATCACGCACGGGGGGTCTGAGGCGTGCCGTCCCTCCCTGTCTCACTGAAGCCTCCCCCCGACCCTGGGCAGGGGGTGCTATCATCCCATCCGTTTTACAAAGCAGGAGACTGAGGCCAGCATGGAATGAGACAGGCTGGTCAGTGAGTAATGGGTGGTGGGGTTCAGGCGAGCAGTCCGTGCTGGGAGGGCTCCCCCACGGTGTCCTGGCAGGTTGCAGGGCGAGGCAAATGCAGGCGGCAACTGCCCTCTGCGAGTTGGATGGGGTCGCGAGTTGGATGGGACACGGGACTTGGCCGGTGTGTGGGAGCGGAATGTACTTCCTACAAAGGGCACAGTGATGGGGAGGAAGTGCCAGCTGCAGCTCGGGTACCAGTTACCCAAGGCCTCAGTCTGGGACATAGGGTGGGGCTGCCTTGGGAAGGAGGCAGGCGCTGTGTTCTTAGGAGGAGGCCTGGGGTCAGGGCCCATCCACAGGAAGTGAAGCCAGGTGTGGATAAGTAGGAAAGTCGACCCTCTGTGAGCAGCCAGCTCTTCTTCTGTGGGCTGGGCTGAGCCTCTCTGTTGGGTCCTTCAGCCCAGCAGTGGGGAGGGGTGGCGGGCAGTGCCGCCCACCATCTCTCTATGGAGAGTTCGATGTCTTCCCCTCTCCTGCAGAGCAGGTGGCTGCCGACTTCTTTGTAGACGCAGCCCTCACTTCACTGTTAGGCACTGCATGAACTTAGCACCATTAGTGCTTCTAGGTAAGCGCCCCACGGGAGGAGGGAAGGGGCAGGATGAGCTAGCCCTTCCCCTTCCCTGTGGATGCAGGGCTGAGCACTGCTCAGATTTCCTGCTGTGAACAAGAAAGCCTCTGCCTGCCTTTTCATAAAAGGCTCTGGATTTTCCCAGCACATTACAGCATGACCCAGTGTCTCTGTCATTAGGAAGAGAAATGCACCCGAAATAAAAACATTGAGGGTTAAACGAGAAGGAGAGACGCAGGGAAGAAGAAGGGAAGTGAGTGGCGGATATTGATGGAGCCAGAGCACCTGCTGCCCACGCCATAGGGGCTGCTCAACACCCAGGGTTCCACATTGAATCTATTTCTGAGCCACGTCTCTGTCCTCATTCACTACAAATAATTGCTCTGTGCCCAACCCACACATGGCCCTGCCGTGGTCAGCAAGGGAGTTTGGCATTAGGTGAGTCGGGGGTCTGGATGAGAGGCTCTGTGGGAGAGGTACTATTGAACCTCGTTGGCTTTTCTTTTGTAACAGTGTTTTCCCTTCCCTCTAGGGCATGCCCTGTTGCCTGATTCAGGCTCCTATCTATCACCACTCTAGGATTTTCCTCCACTGACCTGCCCACCCTTCTACTTCTTGAGTCTTGAATCAATCTCTCTCTCTCTCTCTCTCTCTCTCTCTCTCAAAATCATTTCCAGTACAACCTGCAAAAGCGCTCAACAACAGATACCACCACCTCCCAGCCTTGGGTCCACCTGCCTCCCTTTGAGACTCCTCTCTGATGCTTCCTTAACTTCCTGGTCAATGGCTGTATAAGAACTATCTGCAATTATTTGCCCTGTTGTGTTACATTTTACCATTGCTTTTGCCACCCCAAGTCTGTGGAAAGGATTTTCTAAAAATACCAGGAACCTCCTAAGTGTCACATCCTAATGACCCCTCACTTCCCATCCTATTTGACAAGATCCTGTTGACCATTACTTTCTGCTGAAGACTCCTCTTCCTTTGGATTTGGTGACACCTCTCTGTTCCAGTCATTTTACTTCTCTGCTCATCGCTTGGATGTTGATGGTCTCCAAGATTTCTTCCTCACTCCTCTTGTCTCGCCGTCTAAGTTCTGCTCGAGTCATCTCGTGAAGTCTCGTGGCTTCACCCACCATCTACTTACCTGCTGATGACCCCAGAACCTTACTCTGGAGCTCCACATGGAACTTCACAATGATGTGCGGCTGCAAAGAAGCAGGAGTAAGGTCTTGGTGAGCCAGGATTAGGGACCATCCATTGCGATGCTTCAGGAAGATAGATTGCCACAGGAATTCAATGAGTTGCTCAGAGTGTAGGCAAAACAATAGCCTTGTGATTCGGTTTAGATAGGAAGCAGGATTAAATTAGAACCTCGTGGCCATACAATTTTATTTGCCTACTTCCTAGCCTATTGTGGGAGCTTCATAAATGTCAGCTGAATCTGGTGTTGATTAGTTAGTTATGAATATGGCCCTTTTCCCCCTCCTCCTAGAGGAAGGGATGAGAGCACAGCTCTAACTGTCCTAAGATTTTGAAAAAGGTTGATGAGCAAAATATTATGTATTTAATGATGAGGTGAAGAAATGGATGAGGTAATTAGCAGAGAGGAATTGAGGTCATGGGATCTGTAAGTGTGTTATGTTGGAACTTTACAGTTAGTTGGGAAAAAAAAACCTGTTTAATATAGAATCCCATTTGTTTCCAACAAAGTCAAGAACATTTCTTGCAGCTTATTAGTTGCGGAGAGTTGGCGGAGTCTAACGATTCCAAGGTTTGTGAAGGTCGCAGAACCAGGCTGAAAAGGCACAATCATTGTGGAAGTGCCCCCAGGTTTTAACATGTTCAAAAATGTTTCATTGTGGTAAAGTACATATAAAATTTACTATCTTAACCATTTTTAAACGTAAACTTCATTGGATTAAGTGCGTTCAAGTTGTGTAACGAACGCTACCATCCATCTCCAGAAATCTTTCATCTTGCAAAGCTGGAATTCTGTATCCACCAACTTCCCGCGCTTCCTTCCCCCAGCCCCTGACATCTGCCTTCTGTGCCTATGAATCTGACCACTCTAGGTAACTCCCGAGAAGTGGAATCAGGCCGTATTTGTCTTTTTACGATTGGCGTTTTCACTTAGCGTAATGCCCTCAAGGTTTATCTGTGCTGTAGCGTGTGTTGGAATCTCTTTCCTCTTTAGGCTGATTAATAGTCCATGATACACGTATACCCGGCACCCAGGAGTTTACTGATGAGCTTCAAGCAGGGATTGGTTTGAGGCTTCTTTTGTGTTCTAAATGGGAGTGCCACCTCTTCAAGGAGTTTTACAGGAGGGAACATGTGGGTTTGAGTAGATTTCCCCCTCAAAAAAACCACACCCATCTTTATAGCCTTTATGTTGCCTGAGTTGATCTTCAATTCTTTTTCCCTTTTGGTTCAGTAAAGTCTTCTCTTTTAATTATGCTAAAGGAAACAAAGGAAGGGATGGGTGTTGGACTCACTAAGGTCTTGGGTTCAAAGCAGGATACATGCCCAGGGTCTGCTGTGATGGGAAACAATTTCAGTTACCCCAAGGGAAAAACGGAAAAATGGAGTCAGAGCATGGGGCCAAGGCCCCCAACATCCCACCCACCCACAGGGACGACTCTGGTAGTTATAGCTTGGTCTTCCTCTCACGTGCAGAGTGCTGGACACTGCTCCACTCAGGGCATGTAGGTGGGAAGGGAAACGCAAAGCAAACCTTACCTTGGGATCCCTTTTCCACCTAGATCAGAACCGTGCCTTTGATAGATTGCTGTTTGGAAGAGAATGTGTTGTGTCCCAATTTCTATTTTATGATGCCTCTTTGTTCTTACAGTGCTACTTTTCTACAAAGGAATATTTGTAGAAATGCTGGATGCAATAGGAGGCTTTGAAATGAGAAAAATGGAGATTCTGTAAGCCTATTTGGAAACCAAGATTCTGCCCAAAAGTTAAATTTATTTTGAAAGAATCTAAACTGATTTTCCTTGCCACTGGTATAATCTCTCATTCTCTCTTCTCCCCTTATCTCCCTCCCACTCCTTCTCTGTAACTCTCTTCCTCCTTCCCCCCTGCCCTCTCTCAGGCACATACTCACATATGTGCCACATAGGGAAAATGACTCTTGCTTTTTTGCCCTTGTCCATTGAAAATGTGACCTGTGCCTGCTGGCTATCTGGAAACCTTTCAGGCTTGCCTCCCAGTAGCCCCTGTGAGTAGTTGAATTACCATTTCTCACCCTAACCTCAAAGTGGGTTTGTTAACAAAGCCTAAGGTGCAGAAGAGGCCAAGAAAGCCAGCTCAGAGGCAGGTAGAGCCATGAGGATTGCAGCAGGAATATAAATGGGTATTTTTTTTTCCTCCTCCGAAGGATTTTTAGAGGTTATCAAGTTATTCCCTTTCAAATAGAGGGCAGAAATACCGGAGACTACAGTTGTTGAAGGGAACTTGACTGAAAGTTTTAAGTTGGTCAGGAGGTTTGGGAGAGGAAGACTTTCTCTGAAAGGGCATAATCTGAACTCAGAAAAATAAGGTTTTTGGTTCAAACTCCAACCCTCCTTCAGGACCTTTCAATGAACTTGAGCAAATCGTGTCCTGTCTCTGGGCTTTAGCAGAACAACGCTCCATTGGGTTTCAGGGAAGCCTGAATTTATCAAGGTGCTATCGCTCTCTAGCTGTGGAGCCTCTGGGATGGTGTTTAGCCATCTCTTTCTCTCTCTCTTTATCTCAAAGTGGAGATTGCGAGAGCCTCCCTCACTTTGGGGAGACTTTTGGAAGACAGCTCTTAGTTCACTCAAGGCAGGTGAATGTCATTCCAGAAAATGCCCACGATGATGATAAGGATGACTAGTGCTTGCTGAATATCAGGGTGCCCTCCCAGTGCTTTTCTCGCAGAGCGCAACGGGCTCTTCTAGAAGGAGGCTTCTAACAATACGTATTTGGGCTAGGCTCCCTTTAGCATAATGGGCTGTGCCATTTTGAAACTGGAGAAAACCTGTTCTGTTCTGATTTCTTCGAGAGAGTGTTTATTTACCCAACCTGTGTTGTTATATTTTCTTGTAGCGTACGTCCTTCTCCTGCATTTCAAGGTAGAAGAGCCATTACACCTAATGAGAGCTCCTTTCTAGCCGGCGTGCCACTTAGAATGTTCAAGAGTGCGTTAGAATTTTAACCTTTCAATGCATCTTTGTAATGGCATGTCACCCTTAAAAAATGAGATGTCAGCTTCCTGCTGAAAGGAACAGACACTGATTTTCAACCCGAAAACCACCACTCGTCCTTCTCTAGGAGCCTCATTTAGGTTGAGGATGTTATAAAATACCATGAGATGGAAAGGCAGTATAAATGCTGCTTGTGGGATGTGTCCATTCTCATGGGATCCGTGTTGCGAATGAGGCAAATACCTCGTGGGGTGACACATTCTCATTTAAGCAGTGCTCTAGGATCCTGCATCACATCGCCTTGAAATGCATTGCTAGCAACCCTATTTTTAAAGAGGTTTCAATATCACCTAAGTGAATTAAGGTTGCCAGGAAAGGCATTTTGAGAATTGATGCATTAGAATTAATTGTCTTCTCGGTGCTCACAAACGTGATGGATTCCTCCTGTTCTTTCATCCCCATTGCTGTGGAAGCGGTCCTTCTACCTCTTGTCATTATCATTTACCATCCTGGAACTTTCTCTTGTCCAAATGGAGCCTCTCACTGCTCCCTAAACACACCAGGCTCTTCACCTGAATGGTGAAACCCTACCCATCTTTCAAGACCTGGTTCGGAAGTCCCTTCATCTCTAACTTTCCCCAGATTCCCTCACATAGGGCTTCTTGCCCCCTCGTCCTCAGACATCCTCTGGTACTTTCTTTGTCACTCGACAATGGCACTTCCCACACTGAATGGCAGTTAGCTGTTAGCTTGTCTGTTTCCAGGACTGTGAGCTCAAGGGTAGCTTGGGGTTGGGGGCACATTTTATTCGTCTTTTGTCAGTATCTGCCTGATAGTGTCCGGGAAATATTTGACACTCATTTGAACTCTGATGGGGAAACAAATGAAAAAAAAAAAAATTAGTGATCTCTGAGAGATGCCAAAGCTGGTTTAGGGTGAGAGAAGCCAGGGGAGATTTCTGGTAAAAAATAAATAAAATAAAATAAAATAAAATAAAATAAAATAAAATAAAATAAAATAAAATAAAATAA
>NW_026057589.1:5887268-5888359 GCF_023721935.1 Panthera uncia | reverse complement strand
AAAATAAAATAAAATAAAATAAAATAAAATAAAATAAAATAAAATAACATAACATAACATAACATAACATAACATAACATAACAATACAGTGAGAAAGGACTTTTCCTTCTTTACAGTATATACCCCGCGCCTTTTACAGCAGAGGACATTGCCTGTCCGAGGGCAGCACTCGTGATACAGAGCTGGGTCTATGCCTCAGCCCTGCAGCACGTCTCCTTACTCATGCAGGGTAGTTTTCTTTCCACAGCATGACCTCTGAGGCATGGTCTTGAAGGAAGTGATGAACATGAAGTAGTAGCTACTGAAGGACATGGCAAAAATAAAGAGTAAAGCAGGCTGTGGGTTGCCTCCCTTTATGCAACCAGCTCCTTCCATCCTCCACAGCTGTGGCAGACTGGGTCCTAAGAACGTGTGTGCTTGACTGGGACTAGAAAAGGGGGTGTCAGCCATGCGACTGTGCCATAATGATAGTAATGGAGCTGACAGTGCGGGTTGCTCCTCGGCCTCCCATCTCCCTTCCCTATGGCTCAGAGGCCCCACTCAGTACCCACAGCGGTGTGTTTCTGGAGGCCCGTTGGAATTATCCATAATGATTGAAATCCTGTATGGAGGTTCTGCCCCCTTGCTAAGAGTCCATGTAAACATGGACATGGGTCATAATTCTGGCCAATGACACAGGCAGGACCAGTCTTCTGGTAGTGTCCTCACTATCAAAAAGAGACCCATGTCGGGTTGCCAGATTTGGCAAATAAAAATACGGCACACCTAGTTACATCTGAATTTCAGATAAATGACATTTTTTTTTTTAGTGAAAGTATGTTCCATGCAATATTTAGATGCCCATGAGACATTCGTGAGGTATCTTCCTCCAAAATCATCCACGGTCTCAGGATGTTTGCTAATGAGATGTATGATCTCGGAGCAGAGTCACAGACAACAGATTCAAACTTCCTGGGGCTCAGACATTTTGGAAAATGACAGAGTTCTGTTCATGAAACAGGCTTGGTTCAGTGCCCCTTCTATCTCGAAGAGCTGTTTGGTCTTCAAGAACCATAGTGTGTGTGTGTGTGTGTGTGTGTGTGTGTGTGTG
>NW_026057589.1:5856898-5886868 GCF_023721935.1 Panthera uncia | reverse complement strand
CAATGCCCATCACCCACTTTCCCCTCTCCCCCACCCCCCATCAACCCTCAGTTTGTTCTCAGTATTTAAGAGTCTCTTATGGTTTGCCTCCCTCCCTCTCTGTAACTTTTTTTCCCCTTTCCCCTCCCCCCTGGTCTTCTGTTAAGTTTCTTAGGGTCCCCGTAAGTGTGAAAACATATGGTATCTGTCTTTGTCTGCCTGACTTATTTCACTTAACATAATACTCTCCAGTTCCATCCACGTTGCTACAAATGGCCAGATTCCATTCTTTCTCATTGCCAAGTAGTATTCCATTGTATATACTGGTACCGAGAAGATGTGTTTTTTGTGGGGTTTTTTTGTGTGTGTTTTGTTTAAATAAGAGGTGAAACATAGAATGACAAGCACAGTGACAGGGCACAGTTATTATTTTCTGAATGGTAACTTTCTTCCCTCTTGTTTGTTGGGCCAGTGGCTCCAATGTGCTGTTCCAGACTTCTCTCTGCCACTCTTGCTATGTTGACCTCTCTGGGTTTCCATCAGACTAATGATAATCATGTTGTGAGGAAAGATGGACTGACTCAGAGCCAGGAGGCCTGGAGTTTTGCCCAGCCTCCCACTGCTTACTAGATAATAAAGTTTGGGGAAACAAATGAAGTCTAGGGAACACAGCTACTGAAATGAAATGAGTGATGATGATGATGATGATGATGGTGATGGTAATGAACACTGGGATAGTTTTCATCAGCTCCCAGCCTTCTTGGGGGAGATCTGTACTTGACAACAAAATGTGAGGCTATTTACTTCATTAAATCAATAAACCTATTTGGGGCACCAACATTGTCCCAAATCCCATGCTGGGCACAAGGCATCCAGATATAAATAAGACAGTGTTTGAGCTCAAGGACTATCTAGTCTAGTAGGGCAGATGGCTACCAAACTCATAATGGTGATGCCATGCATTAAGAGCTAAACAGATGTAATAAAGTAAAGTGTGAGGCCCTAGTTGAGAACAGTGTAAATGAGGCTGGGTGGGAGGAGCTCAGGCAGGGGATCTCATGGGCCTGGCTCCCAATATGTGATCAGAGTGTGCTAGAATAGAGCCAAGCAAATGAGAAGACAGAAAAAGAGTAGAAGTAGTTATCTTTAGGGGTTACTGGGTCCTGTGGAATCTTTTATTTTACTACAGCAATCTGATCAGACTGCTGATTCATTAGTAATATTTTGTGAAGTCAAATGTAACTGCTCGGGGTCAGGATTTGGGACCTATGTAGTTGCTAAGTTGTTGGAGCATCTTTCTCACAGATCAAATCCAAAACTGGTAGACCCCACTAGCTTCCTAAGACAGTTTATGGAGGAATTTGAGAAATATAACAAATTTTGAAACCATATTTGCATTCGACTGAGAGTCAAAAATTAAGGCTTTAATAATTCAAGATAGTTTGATTCAATTTCACAAGTTAATCAATACAAAATAGAGCTGTGTTCACCATGTAAACCACACTAATTAGATTTAAAATCCAGGGGATATCACTTGGCATTAAATAAAAAGAAACAGAGGACACATTGTGTAGACTTGTCTCTCCCTTGTCTGCAGTTCAGAGAGAAGGGAGTGTGTATTGACTCAGGGGTCTCAAACTGGAGACCGTGTGTAAAAATCTCAGAGATATTTGGAAGAAGCTGTCCTAAAGTGAAAACTTTCCTCAGGGAGGAAATTGACGAAGTTTAAGAAACGATATTCAAGGAAATAAGGGCAAATGACCGGACCAGCTCCCAATTCATGTATTTAAAGAATTAAGTAATTATTTTTCTTCAAGAGTGACTCTTTCTGCTTAAAATCACACATACTTTCTAGAACAAGGTATTCTGAAGTTTTTCATCAGGAAAAGAGAAAACATCTTAAATCTTAATGGCTTAAGAAAATGACCTTTTACTGGTCTCATAATTCTGTGGGTTGACTGGGCCAACTCACCTGATCTCCTCAGCCCACATGTATATCTGTCATTAGCTGGTTTCTTGCCTGGTGACTTGCTGATGACCTAGGATGGCCTTACTCAGATGTCTTGCAGTTGATGGGATGTCACCTGCAGGGCCTTGGTTCTCTTCTCCACAGCCTCTCATCCCCCAGCTGACCAACTTGGGCTTGTTCACAAGATGTAAGCAAGTTTTGGTGAGATTGGGGGTGTTGGTATACAGCCAGGAGTGTGACTTTGGATGTTGTATGATTGGAATGTCTATTAGACCTTCAAGTACAGATATACAGTTGGAGTCCAGAGTTCAGGGGCATGGTCTAGGCTAAAGATATGTATTTGGAAGTCATCTGTAAAGATATTTAAAGCCATGAGACTAGATACGAGCTCAGCATGCGAGTGTGAACAGAAAAGAAATCTAAGGAATAAATTCTTTGGCTCACTGTTGCTCAGATGTTGGGGAGGTGAGAAGAAAATGTGAAGAAACTGACAAGAGGAAGCCAGTGACCTATGAGGAAAACTAGGGAAGACTGATCTCCCAGAAGCCGAGTTGGGGGAAGAGAATCAGAAGAAGGAAGGAGTCAAGTGCTGTACATAGATCAAGTAAGTGGATTGGGAGGAACCACCACATTTAGGCATGTAAATGTCATTGGTGACTTTGACAAGAACTGGTGGACAGTGGTGGTGAAAGCCTTATTGGAGTGACCTTAGGAGGAGCAGAAGAGGAGGTGAAGGGAAATAGAGACAACTTCCCCCCCCAATATTGTACTTTGAAAATTCTCAAATATGCAGAAGAGTTGAAAGAAGTGTACAGTGGGTGCCCATATAAACCCCCCCAGATTCATAATCAACCTGTTATAGATTTGCCTTCTCATGTCTATCCATCTCTCTAACCCTACATCCATTTAGCAATCCGCCTTTTTTTATGTCAAAGGGATAGAGAAATGATGCAGAATTGGAGTGAGATGGGGTCAGAAATTGTGTGTGTGTACACACGTGAGCGATTGTACACAATGCAGCATATATCTTATGCTGATGAGGATGATCGAGGATCAAAGTCACAACTGATGATGCTAGAGGAGTTAATATATGGAATGATGTATTTGGGTAGGCAAAGGAGTATGGGCTTTGGGGCATCACATGTACCAATGGGTGGGTTCATTCCAGTAATGAAGGCTGGTTAAAAAATATGGACAATTTGATGCATGAGAATGTCCTTTAATAGCGTGAGATCCAGCACCTCCAGCACTCACTCTGAACCTGCCTTCTGTTTCCAGCTCTCCTGTGAATGTGCTGTGAAACTCTGGGAGAGTAGCATCACCAACCCCTCGGGTCTTCTGGGACCTCTGCTGTAAAATGAGCATAATTATGAATATCATACTTACACTACAGGGAGCTTTGGAAATTATACACTAGGGATGTATGTTGTGTTGTTATTTTTATTAACATTGAGCCATGAGAACAGCTTTGCAGGCTGCTGAAGCTCTGTCCCCTACTCTGTGCAACCCTTTCTCCCTGTCTGGGGACTTTCATATACTGAATGAACAGCTCAGGACTTCACAGACTTTGTCCCCCATTACAGTACCTTAATGTTTATCTGATGGACCAACAGTATCCTGGAGGGCAAGAGCTTTAGAGTGTCCTAGAGGACTTGAGTCCATTTCCACCTCAGAGTGGTGCCTATCATTATACCTAAGGACTATGGTATTGGACAAAAACTGTCCCTCATTCCCCTTGTCTGAGCCTCTCTTTGTTTTGGGTCACTAGCGCAGAGTCTAAGGCCTGCAATTCATTGTCAACCATGTTTATTCTACCAAATGTGACATTTTTACACCAAAGTTCTTTTGTTCTTTGTCTTTCCACATCTCCTTCCACACACTCCTTCCTTGGAGTTATTTATGTCTGCAAAGAATACAGGTGGGTGACCTGTCACAAGTAACCACACAGAGCAGAGAGAGCCTTGCTGCAAAAACATACTAGATATATTTAGCACTGCTTAATTAGAATTAGCTATTTTGGATTCATTTTCCTTTCTTTATGGTGAAGTTTAAAATTAAAACCCAAACACTCTATGTTTTCACTTTCTGTGATGGAAAAGCTGAAGGCTTGGAATCAAGATGAATTAGGTTGAAACCCAGATTCTCTCACCTTGGGCAAGATACTGTATCACTCAGCCTCAGTTTCCCCATCTGTAATCTCGAGTTAATTATATTTTTTCTCATATGTGTGCTGGAAATGTTGAATGAGATTGTGTTAGTGAAAAGCCCCAGTAAGGTGCCTGGAAAATAACAAGGTTCAATAGACATGATCACGATGTAATAATGAGCACACCACCAGCAACAATGAAAATAATCTAACAACCATAGTTGGCACTGACTCTTTGTTGTGTACCAGACTCTTGCTGTTCTGTGGTCTTCATGAGCCACATTTACCGTGACAGAAAAACGGGTTGCACAGATACTGCTTTCTTCTTTGAAAGTTAACTCGTGTGTGTGTGTGTGTGTGTGTGTGTGTGTGTGTGTGTGTGTGTTTAATAATCAGTGGAATTTAGGTCTCCTACCTCTATTTCAATAAAATCTACATTTTTTTCAATTTAACTTTAAAGTTGTTGAATATTTTTTTTAGTAAGTTGGAGAGAGAAAATACAGGACACCTACTTAATTTTGAATTTCACATAAACAAAGAGAACTATTTTAGTATTTTAGTATTAGTATGTTCCAGTTAACAGTTGAGCCATACTTATGTTAGAAAAATGGATCATCTGAAATTCAAATTCAACTGGGAATCCTGTGTTTTAATTTACTAAATATGACAACCCTAGGCCCTAGGAAATTCAATATTTGAAGTATGTGTGTGTTCCGAAGCAACAGAATCTTGATCATAGCATTTGAGGTATGTGGGGGTAACAGAGGTCATGATGACCTTCTGAGAGAGAGGATTTCACTACCCTGATATCTGATGCGAGGGTCCCCACCTCTTTTCCCATTCCTGAATTCATCTCCTTCACAATCATCTTTTCTATTCTTCCTTAGCCTTCCACTAAGTAATAATGTATTCTTAGTTGTTATTCATCCCAGTAGATGGTCAGGAACTATTTCTGTTCCATTCATTCCTTTATTACTCTGCCTAACAAAGGGTGTGGCACATAGTAGGTGGTCAATGAATTTTCAACAAGTAAATGAACAGTTTGTGCTGGGGCACCTGGGTGGCTCATTCGGCTGAGCTTCTGACTCTTGATTTCGACTCAGGTCACGATTTCATGGTTTGTGGGATCAAACCCGATGCTGTGCTCTGCACTGACAGCGTGGAGCCTACTTGGGATTCTCTCTCCCTCTGTCTCTGCCCCTCCCCCGTATGTGTACACGTGCTCTCTCTCTCAATAAATAAACTTAAAAAAAAAATTGGTGCTGATATGACAATAATACAAGTTGTAATGAAGAATGATAGACTTTGTAGACAGGGGGTCAGAGTTCACTGACTGCCTACCATGTTCCAGACTCTGGCAGAGGGATCCTGGGGTGAATGTAACAGAGGTCCTGACCATCAAATGGGAAAAATAACAATTGAGAATACATTACTACCTAGCCAAGGGCTAAGGATGAATGCAGGGGGTTTTAGGGTTTAATCACTCTGTACCTCAGTTTGCACATCTAGCTAGTAATGATGTAACTCAGTCTACCTCAAAGGATTATGTTGAGGGGGAAATGTATATCCATATCTATGCCTTTGTCTACGTCTTTGTATATCTGTCTATTACTATATTGTGTGGGTGAACCCCCTGGTAAACATTTCATTTTCTAAATTAATACCAGTTCCTTTCCCTTTCTTCTATGTTAGGAAACTATGTCTGTTGGTGCTTTTTTTTGTTGCTGTTGTTGTTGTTACATTTCTCTGTTTTGTCAGTGGAAGAGTAATGCCTTGACTGGAAAGGATTATGAAGGCCAGAACTATAACGCATGGAAATTTTTTTAAAGACTAAACTTTCCATGATGCATGTTTTTGATAGCTGAGGGACTTGATCACAGACTCAGGAAAATATTGCCACTACCAGGTGCAGAGAGGGCCTCTGAAAATAGGGTGCTAATGATGTGACAATATCCCCACCTTTCCTTAAGAATCTGGAGTTTCAGACAGTTTGTGGGGAGGGTGGGGATGAGATCTTGAAGAGTATTGTCTTTCATGGGACACATGGTGTGTGAGTCTGTAGTCGATTAAAACTCTGAAACTGAATGTCAAGACTCAGGGAATTTGTACCAATATTAGACTTTCTGCTCCTTGAGAGGGTGATTTTTGACACTCTGAAGGATGGCTGGGGAGTTAATAATAACATCTTCAACACATTGCTTTTGTTATTTGGAGCTCATTGCTTTTTCAACCAGTTCAAAGTCATTCACCAGCGACATGTCTTCAGTATGAGACTAGGTATTAAATGCAAACCCTAGGGCAATATAACAGTTTAGTTGAGGGGCGCCTGGGTGGCGCAGTCGGTTAAGCGTCCGACTTCAGCCAGGTCACGATCTCGCGGTCCGTGAGTTCGAGCCCCGCGTCAGGCTCTGGGCTGATGGCTCGGAGCCTGGAGCCTGTTTCCGATTCTGTGTCTCCCTCTCTCTCTGCCCCTCCCCCGTTCATGCTCTGTCTCTCTCTGTCCCAAAAATAAAAAAAAAAAAAAAAAAAAAAAAAAACAGTTTAGTTGAGAATGTAAATACTCCAAGGTCACAGAATAGCAAAAGTGAAGATGTATTTATTTGTGTTCTCCCTGGTTCATATGCATCACATGGCCCTAGGAAGTGCTGTTTCCAGGTAAATGTATGTAGTGTGGATGCATTAAGGTTGCTATGGGGACATTGTCTTTTTTGGCTTGTTAGGGTGTGTTGAAGTCATTCACTTGTCTCAGAGGTTTGTGTACTGATGCCAGGGCTGGTGGGGCATGGGTGCCTTGACTTCAAAGATGTGATTAGGGCAGAGTCTTTGAAAGACCAGCAATCAGGACATGGTCAGACATTCATCCGGAGCTATGATTTCCTCACCTTTTCCTGCTCTGAGGACGTAAAATCCTGAATTGTCCAGGTCTTTCACAAACTTCTGTAATGAAAACTATATATTTTTTAATTGGGCATTTTTGTTTCAAACTGACTCACTCCAGATAACAGCTCAGTTTAGCATAATTATCCTACTTAATGAGAATACTTTTTGAGCTCAGTTTAGTAAGGTCTTAATAATTCCAGATAGAAGAAGTAGATATTAGAGAAGAATCAGATATTAAAGATTGTTGAAAGAAGAAAGAGTTGAATGGCAGAATGAACCCAGCAATAATTCAAACACAATAAAAGATGATTTCATAGGATTAAAGAATCCAATAAGTTCTTAGATTGAAAGGCATTCTTAGATGTCAAACAGAATAAATAAATGAAAAATTAAATCCATACAGGACACTCTGTGGTGAAATGTTAGATCATTAAAAGAAATTCCAAAAGCATCTGGAGTGAGGTACACTGGGCTTGGGTGAACTGATTACTCATAAAGGGGTGTGAATCAGGGTTGACACCAGAATTCTTAGCAGCAATGGGTGCAATAGATAATAGAGCGATATTTTCAAATGTCAGGGAGACAATTAACTTTGAATCTGGATAGCTATATCCAATAAAGTTTAATTCAAGTTTGAGGATAAAAATCCATAGATTTTCTGATATGCAAAGAACTGGGAAAATTTGCCATATGCAGATCCCTTGAAAAGAATTATAAGCCAGGGGAAAATAAATCCAAGATGAAGTAGGATGAAAGAAACAGTTGTGAGCAAATAAACCAGAAAAAAACTAATTTTGATGTTTAAAAATTAATTTTCCAACTAAAATATTTCTCCTAATTTCAAATGCAATGTACTTGGGCTGTAGAGAGAGGAGGCAGATGGAATTTAGAGCATGCTGGGATTCTTGTTATGTGGAGAATATAGATGCTGATTATCTCTAAAATTGTTCAGAGTAACCTATGTTCAAGTATGTTTATCTAAAGCATGAGGTAACAATTCAAAAAATAGACCTGGAGTACAATCCTTCAAAGCACTAAATATTCAGGTCAGGGGAAACAGAGCAGAGGAAACTCAACCCAACAGACATCAGAGAAGGAACAAAAGGTAAGGAAAATAACAAAAACCAGAAAGAGCAGCAAATAGGGAACAAATTAATTCATTCATAGTATTGTGATTACTAATATACTTGGACATAAGTCCAAGTATATTAGTAATCATTAGTAATCACAATACTATGAATGAATTAGTGTCACTTGTTAAAAGACAGTGATTCCAGATTGAGAGATAAAACCCAATCATCCTCTATGCCATTTGCCACAGGAACACTAAATCATTATAAAAGAAGTTGATGATGAAGGGATATAAATGTTCCCACAGATAGAGAATAGAGTGCATGTAGAGAAGGGGCTGAGAGTAGGACCACACGCAGATTATGGAGGGCTCTTCAGGGAGTGTAAGAAGCTTGGAATTTATCCTGAAGGGAAATGAGCAGTAATGTAAAGAATTTAGTGACTTAGTGACATTTACCCTGGAGAAAGATTACTATGGCAGCTGGGAAAGCTTGGGAGACAGCTCAAGTGTGTGTGGGCGGCACTGAGGAGATATTTGTCTTCATGCATGAGGTGATGTGCAGCTGGACCACGTTGTATAGTGGGGTGGGGAAAGAATAGTAGGTAATATGGAAGATAAACTCTATAAGACTTGGTGGTACAAGGGAGGAGAACAGCAAGATGGCACACAGGTTTCTCAAGTGAATGGGTGGCATCCTTCACCAATGTAGGAAAACCCAGAGAGGGAGATACAGGGAGAGGAGAGACAATAAGCTTGGGCTTTGGTGCACGTTCAGTGACAATCAAATCTCGGGATACAGATTTTGGTTGGACAGGCAAATCTTGGAGCCCACTGTCTTGCTGTTGGAAGGAGTCATCATGAGTTCATAATAGAGCTTGCATTATAGAACTGGACATGCCCGTAAGAGGAAAAATTCTTTAGATCTATCATGTGAGAAGCTCGAACTCTGGCACGAGTCCTAATTCTCTCCTTTTACATTCAGTAGAGAGAACACTGAATGAAAATAATCATGTCTTCCTAAACCCAGTTAGGACTGTCCGAAGCTTGACTAAGCAAAGATCAGTGTCTTGCTTCATCCCGGTCTGAATTCTTGTGCCTGTGCAGTCATGGGAATGGTGTAGGTGAGAATAGGAATGGGATTGTTCTTTTTTTTTTTTTTATTTTTTTTCTTAATGTTTTTATTTATTTTTGAGACAGAGAGAGAGCACAAATGGGGGAGGGTCAGAGAGAGAGGGAGACACAGAATCTGAAACAGGCTCCAGGCTCTGAGCTGTCAGCACAGAGCCTGACGCGGGGCTTGAACTCATGGACCGCGAGATCATGACCTGAGCCGAAGTCAGACGTCCAACCAACTGAGCCACCCAGGTGCCCCAGGAAGGGGATTGTTCTTGATGCCTTCTGGCATCAAATGAAACACGAATAGCAAAACATATAGGAAAGTTAAGAAGCACTTGTTGCTCACAGAAGAAAAGTAGCCCCTTGGGCCAAATGGTTGCTAATTATTCTTATATCCACTCATGAGTTGAATGTGATAATTGATTTCATACCTTACAAATGACAAGCCTTTCTTGAGCTGAAGAACCCCACTGCCCACCCCACCTCCCACATACAACCTGAAGACACCCAATGTAGAAGTGGGGGTGTGTCACAGTGTTATATGCTTGGAAATTCCCAAAATTATTGGGCTAAAATCCCCACAGGGTGGAGAAGTTTCTCATTTACATTCCTTCGGAAGAGTTTCCTAGATTCCTCCTTTTCTTCATCCTCTGAAGAACTTCGGGGAAACACCCGTATTTGCATGGCTCACCAGATCCAAATCCAGTTACTTCCCAGGTCAAACTGTGTTCCCAGACCTATCGAGGGGAAGTCCGAATGGAACCAAGTAACCCTGTTTTCAGTCTTTGAAATTCACTGAACTTTGCTGAAACTTTAAGTTGTTCATTGGAAAGGCTTTCCTAAGGAGGTAAAGTTTGAACAATAACTTGAAGGAAGAAGGCATTTTCCGAGAGTAGAATGGCATCAGGTTACTCTTCTTTCAGGTCAAACTGAGCTCACCCTCCCCCGTGCTTCCACTGCACCCTGAAAATATTTCCATTACAATTCTGGGATCTGCACTGGATTTATTTGTACCAGTGTTTGTATCCCTGGCACCTAGCAGAGTGCCTGGCATATAGTAGGACCTTGGTAGATTTTTATGGCCTAGAGAAATAGAAAGAATGCAGCCAAGATAGAAAAATCAGCTTTTATCAAAATATCTATCAGACTGGTAACATTACTCTTTATTCTGAAGTTTTAGCTTTAAAAAGTAAGAGTCCTAACATACCTCAGAATTTGGATCTTCTGGACAGAGCTAAATAATCTGTTGATAAGTATGGATGAAAGAATGGATGCAGCTGGCCATGGTCGAGGAAGTAGGAAGGGAGGGGGACCTGGTCAGTAGAGCAGTGGCCCTAATTCTGTATCTATTTCTCTGAGAAAAAAGGTTTTCCCAGTGAATCCAAACATCTGCAGGGCCAGAGGAATGGATCATCCTGAGAGCATCTACATGAGAAGTGGGCATTCCCCAGAAAGATTTAAACCCCAAAGGAAGAGCTTTGGGTACATTAATCTTCAGGGTAAATGGATTGAAGTCAGTTGATAGGGCACTTCTGAGAGCAGCAGTGAGTTAGCCAGCTGATGTTGAGTCCTTTCTTTGGTCCAGGCGAGAAGGAAATCACAACTTCTGAGAGAGACGTGGAAAACCCTGGGCTACTCTGTTCCGTATAAGCTCCCTCCTCAACCAACCCTTTAGTGTCTGCAGTAACAAGGGTTGGGGCATGCTGGTCCTGTCAACATTGGTGACTCGGGACTAGGTAGAGTGGCTGATGAAGAGGATGGGGCTAACATGTATTGGGCTTTCATTCTGTGCTGGCTACCACTTTAAGCACCTGATATACACAGGACAGGGCCAACATTTTATCTCCCAAGTAGAGAGGCATAAATATTATTCCTTTGACATGCGAGGAAACGGAGGTTCACTACTGTGCTTAAGTAGAAGTGTCCCTTAGCTAGGGTGTATGGATCCCATTTAAAAGTTTTACTTGAGCAATAATATTTGAAGCTCAGAAGATGAAGCTTTTTTTCCCCAATAGCTCATCAGACCAAGGGCTCTGGGGGCCAGGTTTAGGAGCTTATGTGGGTAGGGGAAGGGCGACCAGTATAGCGTAAGACAAAGACCACGAACTGTCTGGGTCTAATGGGAAGTGCTCTGGAGAAATACTGAAACCAGAGACCAACATCATAGCCGTGTTTATAAAAATCTTAGCAGGTGTTTCTGGGAAGCCGTAAAGTCTGTTGAAAGGTCCTAGCATGGAATGCATAATTTCATTGTGAGAATAAAGAATGCACACGTTAGATGAAGGATGCTGCTTTTTACGTTTCAGGGAGGCACTCGTGGACCAGAAGAGGGCTTTGGAGGCAGCGAGAATATGGGTGTTGTGTGATGGATTAAAAATTATTTTAATCAGGAAGACTAAACCTTGTGTCCCAACTTGACCTTGTATTAGCTATTTGACCTTGGATAAGTAACTGTCCTTGCAGGCCCTCTCTTTGTCCATTTGTACAATGGGGATCATAATGCTGACGTTACATGGTTGTAGGGAGACTTCTGTGGGATAATGCAGATAAAATGGACACACTATTTGCCTCCCTCCTCATCCTCCCCTCTTCTGGATGCAGTCATCTTGGCTGACAGAGCATTAACAAGGAGCATCGTGCATACTCCAGTGGAGCCAAGAGAACTCTTTTCAGGAATACATGAGTGACACCCTCAGCTCCTCCCAGGGCCATCTGGGAGGTAAAGGGCAGGGTTCCGGGACTTGGGCAATTTTAACTTGCTGCACACCCAGCAGAAATCCCTTTTTAAAGGGTTACTGTGGACTTATTATTCTGCAGGTTAGCATGACCCTGGTACACCCAGGTTCTGTTTAAATTGGAAAATAAAATACAAGGAACCATGTTAAACACTTACTTGTAAAACACTTAGGCCCCCTTGACTGGGAAAGGATGTTTAGATCGCTCCCTGGGAAAAAGGAGGGAATATCTGTTGGCCCTTTCCTGGGTCAGAGCCCAGCCTTGCTGAGTGCCTCACAGCTGCTGCCTCGGGGAGAAGCAATTTGTCAACTTTATACCTTTCTGCTTTATGGTCTGGTGACTTAATAGGATTCGACCTTCCCTAGATTCCATTTCAGTTGGGTCAGACACTGCACTTTAAATTAAAACTTGGGCTCTGAGACAGGTGATGAGCTGGTAAGGTGTGTGGGCACATGACTGAAGCTGGAGCTTCAGATGCCCCGAGCCAGCATGGTCAATCCCTGTGCTCGCACCACAACCCAGCCTGACCCCCACAGTTCGCATGATACCGTGGCCATTCTGTCTTCACCCGGGCGCTGTGGTGGACCCCAGACTGCAGTGAGTCTGTCCATCCACCTGCGCATTGAGAGGAAGCCTTGATTTTTATGCAGGGATGGAATGGAATTCAAAGATGGGCAGAGGCATTGTCACTGCAGAGCATTCTTAAGATGACACTCTTGGGCAGTAAGTATTTAGTATCACTATGTGTCAGTCACTGTAGATAGTGAAGGGGACAGAAGGAATTTATCCATGTTGTCAAGGAGCTTGTGGTCTGAATGAGAGAAAGTCAAGGGCATTCCTGACTGTAATGCAAGGAAGGAAGGACTGAACTAAGGAGAGCAGGGGTGCTATAAAACAAGGTGAGAGAGAGAGCTTTGGAGGTGGCGGAGGATAGATGGGAATCCTGGAAGGCTTTATGAGGGGGTACCATTGAACTGAGCTTTTGAAGATTAGGACTTGGGAAAGCAGACCCTGATTTAGGGAGAAGTCTATCTGAGGGAGGGAGGGGCATGGGCAAAGGTGTAGGGGTTTGGCCTCATACCCTGTGCAGGGAATAGAGTTGGTGTGATACAGGAAGACCTGGCCTCACGCTGGGTATGTGTCCAAGAGTAAAAGCTAAGTAATGTTCCTGGGAGATTACTGTGGGCCACTTTTCTAAGCAATTTATATGTATATATAAATATAAATATACATATAAGTATAACCATAAATATGTACATGTAATGTAATATATATATATACACATATGTAATATAAATATAAATATATATAATGTATTGCATATATAACATATATACATATATATAATATATATTATACATTATGTATATACATATACATATGTATACATATATATAATATATATTATATATACATATACATAATATACCTATATATCTGGGCAATGATTTGAATGGAAATAATTTTATACTTATTAAATCTTCAAATCCCTATGTGTTGTTACTATTATTCCCATTTTATGGATAATGAAACAGAGGCCAAAAGAACAAAATGTTTAAGTAACTTGCCTGATCATACAGCTGGCAAGGAACAGAGCTAAGAGCTAGGCTTTGAGCCTGGCGGTTTAGTTCCAGAGTCTGGGCTTACACCCTGTTATTTTGATTCTGATGAAAGTTAAATCTGTAGGGTCACTTGCAGCTTGTTCAACAGAATGGGTTTCAAAGGGGAGAGGCAGTAAAGGAGCAGGGAGGAAAGTTTGATATCTCCCAGAACGGACTGTGTCCATGAGTAGAGCCTACTGGGAGCCAGTTTGTGGGCAGAGTCTGCTTGTGCACTGAGTAGTCACTCTGCAGGATGAGAGAGAGTGGGGTATCTCCTATCCCTATGTCAGCCCTGCTCCTGTGTCTTTATCATGAGCCTCTGTGGTCATAGTAGTCTCTGAGTCATGTGTTCTTTGCGTTATTTCCTGCTTCTGTCACATGGCTCTTACTTTTTGGCTTTTCTTTAAATGAAGATGTCATTGAGACCCACCTCAGGAGGGATCATCAGCATGCAGCAGGAGTAAAGGCAGGAAGGGGATGGCTAGGGACAAGAGAGGCATCCTAAGGGTTGACTTCAAAAGGGCAGAAGGTCATTTTAACCTATTTGTTTAGAATTCCTGCCAGGGGGTTGGCATCTACACTTGACCATTCAGTAGATGTTTGTCTCACCCAAGAGCTAGTAAAAGTAAATAATCTGAGTTTCTGGTAAAAATGGGCTTGGTCAACTTTTGAGACTAGGCTTCAGAAATTAAAAACGAATGGATTTCGCTATAAATGGTTATTATAGCATTGCATGTATTAAACACACACACACACACACACACACACACACACACATTCTGAAAACAACTAGAATGCCATCAATCCATCAATAGGAGAAATGATTGAATAAATTGTGGTATTTTGGTGCATCTGCCCTGTCACACATCAGGAATCTACTTAAGTGAATGAGAAAGATCAGTGTGCATTAATCTGGAGAGATGTCCAAAACACTGTCAGTGAAATAAAAAGCTGCAGACTAAAGTATGTAGTGTTCTGATTGTGTGTGTGTGTGTGTGTGTGTGTGTGTGTGTGAGAGAGAGAGAGAGAGAGAGAAAAGAAGAGGAAGATGAGAAAGAATATGGAAGCCTGTATTTGCATTTTGTGTAACTATAAGCATAGCAAGAGAGAAATAGAATGATAAAAATGGTAGAATTTGTTATCTTTGGGCAGTGGCTTAAAGGAAAATAAATGTTAAATTCTTTATAAAGACTCTTATTTAGCTTCGTAAAAATTATGCATTTTATAATTGGAACCCAATAAACTAAGCATTGCTCATGGATAAAATTGGAGGAGGAAACAACAGTGGAGTTAAATTATGGAGTACATTAAATAGGAGAATATAGACTTTGGGTTTTATATTACAAAACCAAATTTTTAAAGGCACTTTCCATGTGACATGAGTACCATATCATACCGTTAAAATAGTTTTTTGATAAAATAATTTTTGGAAAAAAATAATTTTTGGAATTTTGCCTAATATATTACACCATGGGACTTCAATACACTTGCTTATCTATATCTTATCAAAGGCACTGAGAAGTCCTGAAGTTACAATTTTTTTCAAAGTATTAATCTAGTTTCCCAGGTATATTTTTCAGAAAATCTCTTTTTGTATTACATGTAGCCCATGGGACACTTAGTAAAACCCTTGAGAATAAAATATTTGATTTTTTTTTTATGTCAATGAGAAGCTTCTAGCAGTTTTAAGGCAATAAGACCTGAGGTGATTTTTCAGGGAACTGTGTAGCAAGAGCCTGATGGTTGGGAAAGGAGTGATCTGGGGCAAAGAGGAACAGCTAGGAAGATGTTCCAGAAGTTCAGGGAACAGGTGGGAGTGTCTGAAAGGACAAAGCTATGGAGGTAGAGAGCAAAGATGGCTGTAACTTACAAGGATAATATTACCAGGGCTTGGCAAAAGAGGGAGCAAAGAAAGATTGAGGAAAAGGATGCAAAGAGCTTGTATGTTTGGCTATGGGGTACCTGGTGCTGCTTTGAAATGAGGCATGCTAGGGGCGTCTGGGTGGCTCAGTCAGTTTTGCCCCCAACTTTGGCTCAGATCATGATCTCATGGTTCGTGGGTTTGAGCCTCAAGTCAGGCTCTGTGCTGACAGCTCAGAGCCTGGAGCCTGCTTCAGATTCTGTGACTCCTTCTCTCTTGTCCCTCCCCGCTTGCGTGTTCTCTCTCTCTCAGAAATAAACGTTACAAAAAAGAAACGAAGCATGCTAGAGAGGATTCCAGGTGTGGCGTCTGGGAGGAGGGTGATCGTGAGTTGAGTTTGGGGATCTGGAAGAAACATCCGTCCATTAAGCAGTCACATGTGCAAAACTGCAAAACACAAGTCTTCTGATACTACACTAATCTGTCACTTGTCACAAAGGGGGGTATTGGCTTTATTGGACTAAATTTTCATCTGATCAACCTTTTGAGTCCATAAAGTACGATTGAGGTCCCTTCTAGAGGAGACTGATCCCCAGTGGGAAATTGTGTCCCTCGGAAAAAAAAAAAAAAAAAAAAAAAAAAAAGAAACTGGATCTTACAAAGTGAGCCTTTAATAGCACAGGGAAGGGAAACTCTTGTCTTTTTCAGAGACTCACTCCCGGCATCTGGACTCCTGAGTGGGCAAGCATCAAACTGTGGGCTCCTGGGGGTGTGATTTCATGGAGGCAAACCCAGAGCTAGAATGGAGATGTAGTAAAAAGTCCAGAGATCAAGTCAAAATTTCTAAGTCGGATGATCTGATTTTCAGCTTTAACATGATACTCTGCGATTATTTCCCTCTTGTTATTCCTAGGTTTTTAATTCTGTCTCAGTTGGAGTTCCCAGCTCTATTTCAGTTGTGCCCCAAAGGATTAAGAGAAACAGCAAGTTGACAGGGGAAACAGCACCTCCTGAGGCCACTGAAGAGTGGGTAGGGGGAGTTGGTTAGAAGTCTCTTGACTTCTTGAGGAAGGTGGGTATCAGGGGCTTAAATTTGGGCTGGGAGGTCCAGACTCTCTCCCCATGCGGGCCTCTTCCTCTTTTCAACGTTTAAAGAAGTTTTCTATTCAAATACCTAAGGGATGGTGGTGTTTGATGAAATGGTTCTATTCCTCTGGTCATTAACCATCTTTAGGTCATAATCCATCAACATATCTAGGTGATGAAAAAAGAATCCTCAGGGGTTCTCCCATCCTGTTCATAATATCCTCCAAGATGCCCTTGTCTCCCCTAATTCATGAGAGAGATGGCCATGCATCTGGAGGATGTATTGGTGAGATTTCAGGTTTTCCTTCACACCCTGGATAGAATTACTTTGTGGCAGGAAGAAAGGCCACTATCTCAACATGAACACAAAAAGGGTCAAACCTTTGTGACTAAGGCATGCCTCACACATCCTCGGTCTCTGCATAGAAATAAAGTCATGGCCACACAGGATGGCAGGAAATCCCAGCAAGCCCCTCTGCCAAGCTGTAGTCTGTCGGGAAGTGGCTTTGTTACAGAGCAAGATCAATGGGATTGATCTGAAGATGGGCTATCAGGTTGCCGGTGGGCCCCGGGCTTAGGATCAGAAGGAACTGGCTGAGACATAGGGACTTCCTGGTAACTGAGTCCAAATCCAGTTAGGATCTACCCAGAGCTTTTAATTTTTTTTTCCTCCTGTGAAAAATATACTGTGAATTACATAGTTCATCTGAAGCATATGGAAGCTACGTCTGAGAGTGGGAACTGGCTTTGGTCTTAGATCATACAGGTTGTTTGTGCAGAGCCAGGTATCCTGGACTCCTGGTGAGTGTCACTCAGTCTTGACATATGTCTTCCCCAATTTAACATAAAAAAATGATGGGGTGTCTGCCATCAAATCTACTCAATTTGTCCTGGAGAAACAAAGGTGAGAGTTAAGTGTTCTTTGCTGGAGGCACAGACAATGCTGGAGGGGCCAAGCCTCACATGACTGGGCACTCCATGTACCAAAACATAAATCCCGGGAAGGAAGGCATTTAGTTCCTTTGGTCCACTGCTGTATCCCCAGTGGGGATTAAGTCCCTTAACCTTGCAAAGGAGACTTTACTTTTTGGCAGTGGGCAACCAGAAGGAGATTTCTTGCTATAGTTAACCACTTTTGACCTGTGGAAAAGTATAGAAAAATAAAAATCCTCACTGCTGGCTGTGATGTTTCTCTGAGACTATAACTGTTCCAGATGAGATCTTCGAGCAAGTGAAGACTAAAATGTCTCCTCACACGCGTGGCAGATGTAGTCTGTTCTGGTGCCTCTGGTCCAATCTGGTCGCTTGGAATCCAAACAGTCCCTGCGTTCCCATCGTGTTTGCAGGAGGCTTAGCGAGCTCACTCCCATTAAATGCCAGATTTCAGTGAAGGGCTGGAGGAGAGAGGTGTGGGTACAAATGATCTTTGCAGTAAATGCAGGAGAAGAGTTGGTTGCAGAAGGGAAAAGGAGGCAAATATTCTTAAAAAGTTACATAGTTTTGTTTGGGGTAGCCTTGAGTGGGGGCTGAGTGGAATCAGTATTAGAGATAGATGGGCTTGGACTTAAATTCAGACTTTGTTACTTAATACCTATGTGATTGGGGGTTTTGCTTAACTTCTACAAGCTTTTTTTCTCATCTGATAGAATCATATAGAGTCAGTGTGAAAGTAAACTGAGATGTTACTGGGTCTTACTTTATGACTCTTTTCCCTCCATTCTTCAATAATGGGGCTTGACCCTCGGGGCGTTCAGAGAGGGAGAGTTGCTATTTCTTCCTCTTAAAAGAGCTGATCTTCTTGGTGATATGTAATTGACTGTATCATTAGGTGGGTAACAACCAAAGTGAGAAGAAGGTTTAGGTACAGGGCAGTTGGGTGCTTGGTGTGGGGGGAGGGCGCTGTCCAACCTTCCCACTCATGCATAGGAAGGGTGAGGCAGGGCCAGAAGACCTTGGGGTTTTGAGGGGGTACTAAGACTTTTAACTTTTGGAAGCTGAAAACAAAAAAAAAAAAGGGAAGGAACTTTTTGAGCAAAATGTATTCAAGTCTGACTACAGTGTAGGGTATTTTGGAGGTGAAGTGGATTGGGGAAGAGAAGGGAAACAGTAGGCTATAAAACTCCAAGGATATTGAGGGTAATTTTGGAGACCCTAGAGTCCTGAGATAAGGGATAAAAACTTGACTGAGGTCTGGAAAAATCCCAGCCAAGAAAGAAAAAGGAGGAGACTCCCC
Source organism: Panthera uncia (assembly GCF_023721935.1). Taxonomy (NCBI): domain Eukaryota; kingdom Metazoa; phylum Chordata; class Mammalia; order Carnivora; family Felidae; genus Panthera; species Panthera uncia. Next base: position 5,868,189 of record NW_026057589.1, on the reverse strand, counting down.
AAATCCCTTCTGTTTTTTTTCCCTCTAGTCTTGAGAATTATGGGTAACTATGGGTTAGCCATTTTCTTGGTAACTATGGGTTAGATCTTGAACAGAAGATGCCTGTAAGATCTTCAATGGTGGGTCTTCACTGGATGAAGAGAGTGGACTGAGGAAGGCATCATTCTCCCCTCCTGCCCTTTCTTCTAGACAGTAGAAATGTCTCCCTCTGTTTTCTGTTGGACACACACAGACACAGACACACACAGACACACAGACACACACACACACACACACACACACACACACACACACACACACGTATAGACATGCACACTTTCCTGGAATGGGTCACTATGCCCCAGGATCAGCATACTGGGAGGGGTACTCTGTCATCCCCCCACATCTCAGTTTCTCTTTGTGTCCCATCCTGAGGTTGGGCCTGTGTTGTTGATCATATTTTGCCTTTCAGAAGCTTGGGCCAGTTTCCCAGTGGAAAACCAGTGCTGACATTTAATTTAAAAGCTAAGATGCTACTTGGTAAAGTTTGCTAACTTATATCTCAGCTCTTGTAGACCAAAGCTCCTTCCAAAAAAGATGGGTGTCTGAGTATTTGAAATACCTTTCTGATAACTTTCCTAACAGTTGGGACATGTAAATAATGGGATGCCATCTTGCCTGGATGAAAAACTGTCAGGATGGATGTTCCACTGGTCCTGTTACAGATGAGAAAAGCAAGGGTCAAATAAGGGAACAGACTAATTGATTCAAAACATATTTATTGAGTGCACTCAGTGTGAACATTGGGGGTCCAGAGATGTAAGAGGCTCACAGCAGGAAGTGTGATCTTTCTAACACATTAATCAGATGGTGACACTTCAACAATTTCCCACTTTACTTCAAATAAGCTCCTTCACATGGTTGGTAAGGTCCTGAATGATCTGTCGCCTACATATGGCATCATACTTCTTCATGCTTCCTGTTCCTCTTGTCTACTCCTTTCTTCTAATGGGTTCAAACATGACAAGTTTTTCTGGTCTCAGGCCCTCCTCACAGGCTGTTCTTTCTTATACAACTGGTTACTTTTATCCTTCAGTTTCTAGTTAAAAAGGCTACCTCTACAAAAGATCTTCCACGACCACTCTAGCTATTACTCATCTATATTTTTTTAAAAATCTTTTTTATAAAAATATAATTGACACATAATATTATATTAGTTTCATTAAAGTACCTTGTTTCTTTCTTCTATAGAACTGAACATAATTTAAAATCATTTATTTATTCCAACACCTAAGTGGTAAGCCCTATTGTGGCAGGCAACATGCCTGTTTTATTTAATGATATGTAGACCCTATGCCCCACATAGGATAGACACAGTGAAGATGCTAAGTACGTATTGAATGAATAAATATATGTATGTGTGCATGAATAACTGTGTGAATGGGGCACAGAGCCCTCCTGCTGTCCCATGTGGTTCCCAGGAACCCAGTGCTAAAGCCATTCCTGATAACATATTATATCATGGAATTTGGGGTGTCTTGGGGAGCATGGATGTCAAGTGCTAAGGCTCCAGGGCATTGCCATGTGAAAGTACCTAAGTGTTGGGCTGGGGAGCATGGTGCTAATTCTGTGAGCAGTGGTTTATCAGTAGGAGAGTGGTCAGATCAAAACTTGTCAAGTTTTGAGTCGAGGTCTGAGTACAAACTCTGTCTTGTTCCACCACAGAGAAGTCCTCCCACCTATACTGGAGCAGATCATAAACATTCCACAGTAGGAATGGGAATGTGCTTTATCTTTGGTCTCAATGTATAATTTGTAGGAATAGATCTTGGTTCTAATTCTGTGTGAGCTGGGTCAGTTGCTTCCCCTCAGTGGGCGTTGGCCATCCCACCACTAAAAAGGAGGGGTTGACCAGATGTCACTAAAGCCCATTTGAGTTTAAAAAATATTTAGCTCTTATTTTGGGAACCTATAAAAAGTTCCAGTAGTATCCAGGGAATGAGTACAAGGCAAAGACTTTGGTGTCTACTCTTAATGGCTTTAGCCTGTGTGCTGTACCCCCTCCTTCCTTAGATGGTATCTTGGGATGTGTTCTCTAGAAGTGGAGCCTGAGACAGGGATGATTCTTATGCAAGTGACTTATTGAAGGAGTGTTTATATGAAGAGGAGACTGAGGGAAGTAGAATAAGGCAAAAGAAAATAAGCTAAGGAAGGATGCTTTCTCACCTGGAGACTCGTTTTAGCTTGATCTCATGGGGAGCTCTGGAAAGTTGTCCTGTCGTGATTTTAGGGGTCCAATAAATCAGTCATTCATTGACTCTGTGCTGTTCCTGTGGGGAGTCCCAGCATGGAAATAACCTCTTAGCCTACTCTGGTCATTCGAGGGCAATTCTCCAGAGAAAGTTGCATCTGTGGGCTATTAGCGACCAACATACACTGCAGGTAGGGAATGGGTACACCCTCTTGGAAAGAAGGATGAGGCAGAATACTGAAGGAGTCTGCTATAGGTAGGTGGTTTTCAGAGTGCTTGAGAAGAGATGTGTAATTGGAAGTATGAGTAAATAAGAGCCTAACTGTCTAAGTACAAAGACTCTTAACATACTATGTAAACTATTATAGGGCACATACATTTGTCTGTGACTCAGTTTCTGTATCTGTGAAGTGGAAAAATTGGATACATTTTCTATTTCATTGCTCCAACATTCACAGACTCTGGAGTTCAAGTGCCTTAGTTCAAACTCTAGCTCTCCCACTAATGTGCCTGTGTTTGGTTGAGCCTCATCTGTAAAATGGGAGCAAGAACAGCCTGTCTCCTTGATGGTTAGTATGAAGATTAATGGGGAAATGTACATAAAATGCTAAACATGCATCATCCTCTTCTTCCTAATGTCAGCCATATGTACCTTTGTAGGAAATTTAGAGTGTCGTCCTGGGGAATTTGTTTGAACAAGTTCCATTTTTCTCATTAAAGAATGAAAGCATGTTTTCTTATTAAATGAAGCAGAGATATCTGCAATCAGGCTGGGTATTTAGTGGTGAAGTTCAAGGTCTTGCCAGGGCTTATGAAATCCACCACAAGGCAGTCACCATTTTTCCAACCCTTGTGTTCTCTATGCTTCTTCAGATAGTGTCATGGGAGGTTTAAGGGTGTGGAACAGACCTGGATGGAACTTGTTCTCAACATATTGCCTTAGGAAAACCACATGCAGATGGGCTTGTGCTGATTTGAGGAAACAGAAGGAAAATAATTCATGGTTTCAAAACTTGACATTTTTTAGCTTCCCACCAGATATGTCATGTGTACTATATTTGCTGCACTTCTTGGCCTGACTTTCCAAGCTCAAGATTCAGGAATTATACTTGACATTTCCTCCCAATATGGACGAGAGAGGCAAAGGGGGAGGGCACTGTGTAGGGGTAGTGAAAGAATGTGGGCTTTGAAGATGGATGTCCAGCCCAAGGTCCAAATACTGGCTCTGGTGTTGAGTTACCATGTGATCTTGCTCAGGTCTTCTTCCTCAGAATCTGACTCCCCTCATCTTTGAAATGGAAATAATCCCTAGTCCCCGGGGATGACACAAGGATAGAGGGGGAGTCAAGTCTATACAGTGTTCACATCAGGCTATATGCACAGTAGGTCACTGCGTATCACAAGGACTTGTTTAAGTAGCTCTCCTGAGGTTATCATCCCTAGGAAAACCGTTCGCTCTTACAACACTACCTGTTAGAGGCAGAATTCAAATCAGTGTCTTGCTCTGAAGAGGGGTGGGGTACTTTCCATCCTCTTTTCTCCTCCCCTCTGTTAGCTCCTTCTCTTCACATCAAGCTTTGTGAAACAGCTGCATAGTGTTGGTTTCCAGGTCTCATGAAGTACCTTCTATGCAGAGAACCACAGTGTGTGAGATGGACGCCATCTCTAAAATGGCCACATGGAAAGTGAACCTGACCTCTGTTAGCATGGACAGATTAATAGTTCTAAGGGTGGTGAGGATGAGAACACAGAAGGTGCAAGCTCGTCTATGAGTGCCGTACCATTGACAGAAGTAGGAGAACCCAAGTGGGGTGGTGGACAGATTTGGACTATTCACACCTTGTACATCACTGTGAGAGCCTCTGGGGGCCTCCACAGAGGCTGGTGGGGGAAGGAGGGGAGGAGGTTTGGTCAGGACTAGGATCTGGGGAAGCTCTCTCCCCCCTCAATGGTATGACTGGGTGCTAGTTTGGGGTCCCAGGTAGGATATGAGGGCAGCCACCACGGTATACATCCTGCTGACCGTGGGAGAGATTGGCTCCATCTAGACCAGCATTCACATGCAGGGTGGGCTCAGCATCAGGGGAGTTGAGTCAGCACAAAATGGCTTCAGGTGCACATTGATATTGCCCTGTCATGTTTCCTTACCCCTCTCACCCTGGACCAGCACGAGACTCAGGATACTGGGATGCAGAGTACAGTCTTGCTATCCTGGGAGAGGTGGGGTTGAGAGGGTTCAGTGTTGTCAGAGCCCACCTCTGGGCTCCAGGTTCCCTAAGTGCAAATGCACAAATGTGGGGGGCCCCCAGCAAGAGTAGGAGGGGGTTCACTCCAAGTATGGTGGGTGCTGGCTTACTTACCCAAAGCCTTCCCGGCAGAGAGGAGGAGGTTGAGTTCCCTGCTCTCCCATTATTGCCTCTCTCTCTTGTCACCATCTTCCCTGCGTCCTGAAGGGAAAGGTCTGGTCTTCGTCCCGGTGGGGACGAAGGGGGTGGGGACCCCCCTTCCCCAGCCCTCCTCAGGACCCTGCTTCCTTCTCAGTCTTCCTGTGTAACACTGCCTGCGTCTACCCTCGGGGATGGCACCTGTGACCCAAAACCGTCAGCTTACTCTGTCACGCTCACTCAGAGCATGTTACAGACATATTGTGCAAAGAGCTTCCATTTACGGAAGGCTCAGGGCGCAGTGTTTGGTCTGTGAGAGAAAAGTGCACTCCTGTCTTTTATTGACCAGGAGAAGGCAGGCTTCAGATGTCCCCTAGCTCCACAGAATGCTGCGTGCTGAACCCCATGAGGTGTGTGCCCCACTCATGACTGCTGGAGCCCAGTCCCCTCTCAGGACCAGGTGGCAGGATCCACCTGTTTAACACCTCCTCCTCATCCCCCCCGTGCCCCCACACCCACCGGACATTGAGAGCTCAGATTCAGCCTGATACCGCAGAGGAGTTTCTTCCTCTTGGTCCTCATGCCTCCCTGAACTGTTCTTTCTGAGCCTTTTAGCTCCTTTAAAATGAAAAATTCTCCCACCCTGTGAAGTTCCCCTTGAAACTATGCCCTGTGCACCATCTCTCTCATGGTCTGTCCTGCGACCATGTGGCTCTGCTTGGGTCTCCAGCCCTCCATGACTGCCTGCTCAGGGTATGTACTGTGTGTGTGGCAGGGTAGTGGGGTCATGTTACATCAGAATACCGGAAGGGGCCCCACATTTCTCTCCTGAGGGATCTTGTCCCATATCCCTGCCTTCTATAGCTGAGAAAATCCCTGAGACTGCTGCGTCTTCTCTTGCTCCCCTCCTTCCCTTCCCTTCCCTCCGCATCCACTGTCTCTCCAGCCACAGTAAAACTCTGAAGATGTATCCCATCGCTACCTTGCCATGCCATAGCCCGGCCTCTGCTCCTTTCTGTACTGTGATGCTGTTTGCACCGTCCTTTCCTTGAGTAATTCCTGCTCGCTTTTCATTGCTGACCTCAGGCGTCACCTTTGGGGAAGAGCCTGCTTAGGGTCTACTTCACCTCTACCCATCTCGGTTTGGGGACCTCCTCGTGTCCTGTAAACTCTGGGGTGATGTCTACGTATAGTAAGATTTGGGATGGGCTTCACAGAACATGGGCCACTGTTTTTGTCCTTTCAGACAACTTTAAAAATCTCCACTGATGGGGTAGCTTATAAACAACTGAAATTTAATGCTCATAGTTCTGGAGGCTGAGAAGTTTAAGGTGCCAGCGTGGTCACCTTGTGGTGGGTGTCCTCTTCGTGGTCCATAACCGGTGCCTTCTTGCTCGTGTGATGAAAGGGACTAGGGATCTCTCTGGAGCCTCCTTTATAATCCCATTCATGCAGACTCTATCCTCATGACTTAAGCATTTCCCAAAAGCCCCACCTTCCCATACCATCATATTGGCATTGGGATTTCAACGTATTAATTTTATGAGGACATAGAGAGTCCATAGCAGCCATTCTAGCTATGCTTGAGCAAAGTCCATAAACACCTTTAAGAGCCCATTTCTTCATCTGTGAGGCAAAGATGACATCAGCCTATTTCTTGGTGGGGGTGTGGCCTTGACTAGGTGAGGCACGTGAATGATAGATGGGCTTGACATGGTACCCAACCCCCCAATAAGCTGGACCAGCCACCCCCAGATATTATTTTTTGCATCTTCTACAAGAAATTTATTTGTCTGTATTTCAGAGAAGGGGCTAGTCATGCTCATCTCTATAACCCCAGTGGCCAGTACAGGGCTTAGTGGAAACTAAGTGCTCAAAGCAAAGGACATGAATAAAGAAGGGGACAGTAAGGAGGCATAAGGTCTCTAACCATCACTATGAAAATTACAGTAATTGGCTGAAAGCAGTGGGGCAAACAGGTTTATATTTTTAATTTTTTTAAATGTTTATTTTTGAGAGAGAGTACAAGCAGGGGAGGGGCAGAGAGAGAGGGAGACACAGAATCCGAAGTAGGCTCCAAGCTCTGAGCTGTCAGCACAGAGCCTGATGTGGGGCTTAAACTCATGAACTGTGAGATCATGATCTGAGCTGAAGTTGGATGCTTAACCAACCGAGCCACCCAGACCCCTATCTTTTTAGTTACATAGTATTGGTATGAATAGCAGCTTAAGGATCTTCATTCTTAGTCTGCTTCTTTCTTTTTTTTTAATCTTTATGTAAAGATTAAAGAGAGAGAGAGAGAGAGAGAGAGAGTGTGTGTGTGTGTGTGTGTGTGTGTGTGTGTGTATGTGTATGACTGGGAGAGGGGCAGAGAGAGAGGGAGACACAGAATCTGAAGCAGGCTGCAGGCTCTGAGCTGTCAGCACAGAGCCTGACACGGGGCTTGAACACACGAACTGCGAGATCATGACCTGAGCTGAAGTCAGACTCTTAACTGAGCCACCAGGCGCCCCTAGTCTGCTTCTTAAACAGATGGATTTGCGCTATCAGGATGAGTGTGTCTGTGTCGGGGGTGTTCCCTTTGCCTCATAGCACTAATGGAAAGAAAACCCTGGTCTTTGCAACATGCAACAGACAGAGGGACACAACCCTGAGGGGTGAGTTTTGCCCTGGGTCGGGGGCTAAGGAAGCCTGGGCATTTGCTGCTATTCTTGTCCAAGTGGCTATGGTTTGGAAGTAAATGCCTGAGCCCCTGCTGGGGTCCCAGGGTGACTCAGACCTGGGGATTGATGATGGGTTTTGTCATCTTTATGAATAATTAAAGAGCAATTTCCAGTTGTGGGGGCTTGCTTTGAAACTATCACAGTGTGTTAGTGGTCAAGAAGACTGTGCGTGCGTGTGTGTGTGTGTGTGTGTGTGAGCGAGCGAGCTTAAAAGGCAAGAGAGAAACCCACAGTCAAGAAAATAAAGTTGAGTAGTATAAACAGTCATGTTCCATGTATGGTGTTGATAGCCCAAGAAACACCATTTACTGACATCTGCCTTCTTGGCCCATATGTATACACACAGCATCTCGTTTCTCCAGTAAGGCCAGTCTGGAATGAGCTGGAACACAGGTTCATAGGGGCTTGATATGCTTCTTAGGGTCAGACATTTTTCCAACCATAGAACATTCAAACTGGAGCTTCTCAGTAGGCACTGAGAGTGTGCCATATGGGCAAAAAGTCTCTTTCTCTCTGCACCCATGTAAAATGAAATAAAAGGTGTTGGACCTGGCCACCTCCTGGAGTTGTGGTGGTCAAATTGGGCAATGCATGTACTGTAAAAACTGAACATTTGGGTTGTTACAAGGAGGTGTCACTTTTATTAGGATGTGTGACTTCACTTCTTTGATTGGTAGACTTTTTCTCTGTGTGATCCTAGGCATTTCCTTCTTCCCTCGTAACCTGGCAGACAGCAAGAGAGAGGTTTCTGTCTCAGAAACAAAGGGTGACTTAGAAGAGTCGGGCAAACCAACTCCAGAAGTCTATAGGATAATTCCCGGGGACTCTGCAGACTGAACTAGAGGTTCTCCCCTCGCTGAACCCAAAGGAACTCTGGGTCAGAAACAGAAGTCACTCAGGATTCAGAGAAAAGCTACCAAATGTTGCCCAGTGGTCTTCATATATGATTCCAGGTGACTCAAAGAAGAAACGCTGGTTAAAACTCAAGGGAATGAATAATCCCCAGGGCTGTGATGTGCGGAGCCAAACGTCCACTAGCTGTTACAGGATTTACATGTAGAGTCATAGTAATAGACCTGTCCCTTGCTGAGTGTATCTGAGTTTGCTCAAATGAATATTTTTTGGTTTTAAACGGTCACTGATTAGATAGGTAGGTAGGCAGATATGGTAGAGGCGGGGAGAGGTGAATAGGACTAGAATGCAACTGTTTTTCTCAACTTCCAGTCTTCCTTTGGATCAAATGAATGCTCAGATATTTTTGGAAAAGACCTCAGAAGATCCTTGTGGCCAGGACTGAGGAGTTTGTAATAGAATTCCAGCTTGGGCAATTCCTTGAGGCCTCTGTGTGCGTGCTCAGGCCTGCTAATGCACATGCGTGTGCGTCTTCTGTAAAATAAAGGAGTTGCTCCGGATTCATGCGTAAGGCTTAGCGCAGCTTCAACAACCTCAGATCTACTCATGACACGGTGGGGGGCGGGGGGCGAGCTGGGAGATTCTCTGTGCCTGTGCCAGTGCCATGACATGGTTGCTGGAGCAGAGTTCATATATTTTAATTGTGGCAAGAAAGCAACTTTTTGATAGAATGGGTGAGTGCAAACATTTGGCAACTTCCTGCATGAGCACAAATGAAAAGCGATTATATTAGGACTGTTATTTTTTTATTTTTATTTTTTCCCCTCAAGAATGACTTCCTTTGTGTGGCAATAGGAAGCTTTCAGGAAATTATTCTTTCTGGCACTGCTGGTGTTTAAGCACCAGAATGAACCTGCATTCGGTAATTTAAAGTAGCTTTGTTTTCCAAGTTAATTAATTGAATGATTCTTGATATTTGACAATGAAATATAACGGACAGCATGAGGCAGTTTTCCCTTTTATTGAAAGACGACTCTGGTCTACTCCATTACATATTAGAGCGGCCATCAATATCTGAAATGAAGGGTGATCTCAGAGGGTCGGTGGGCTTCTTTGGGTCATTTTTCCTATGCGTAAAATAATCTAGACCAGTGCTTCTCAAATTGTAGTGTTCATTTGAATAATCTGAAGATCTTCTTTAAAATGCAGAATATGAGCCAGTAGGTCTAGGATGAGTTCTGAGATCCTACCTTTCTATCTCTCAGGTTAAACTTACGAGGCTGCTTACCCACGTTCAGTTCTCTGTATGGCCATGTGTATATTTCTGTCTACATGGGAGGAGGGACAGGAAGGAAAGAAAGGAGAGGGAGATACACAGATAGAGAGAGTAAGAACCATGCTGCTGTGCAATGCTAGGGCTATGCTGAGCTATTCTTACCCATCAGCAAAGACCCTCTGCTCTGTGGGAATAGAACTTTCCACCACAGCTGTGGCTCAAATCAGAGGTAGGTCAGGCACCGAAAGCATTTATGCATTAGGACACAGGAGTGTGAGGAGATGGCATCCACAGTGGCTAGACATGAATGTTAACTTTTGGATGCATCAAGAATCCATGGACCTATCCCTTGAAAAAGATCTAGCTCCAGAAATTAAACCCATGAACGGATGCTTAGAAGTAGACACCATGAAAGCTGGGTGAAGATGACCAGTGAAGGTGTTCAGAGCAGCACCGGGTGTTGGTTTGGTGTCTGTACCCTTGTCACTGAGTCATCTGCATGTGCACGGGCTTTTACCTACAAGGTCAACGTGGAGCTAGAGCGTGGGAGTGGTGGATTTTGCAAACTCAGGACTCCTCATGGAATTGTATTGAAATAACCCTCATTCCTATACATTGAGCTAACTGGCCAGGGTTTCAAGCATAATCCCGGCTTCGGGGCTGCCTTGCTATCTTTTAGGCTGTTAAAGGAACACTCTAAAGGCATCTTTTTTCATTATTCATTTATGAACAGCTATTGACCAAAGATATCCCTTTTGGGATCACAGACAGTAAAAGGAAAGGAAGTAGGGTTATGAAATATTCTTTGACATTCCAAATATAAGTAACAAAGAACATCCAAATCAGGAAGGGGGGTTCCCCTGACACGGGGCTGTGGGGCTCAGGCACTGCCAACTCCCTTATCAATTTTAGGACTCATAATGTGAGAGCTCTGGCATTCCCTACACTTTGGTAAGGCTATCTTGTTTATGGGCAAGCAACCATAGGGGCTCGGATGATTAAACATCTGTAATGAACCTAATGGAAGACAATAGCATCTGTTATTTACCTAGGGGGAAGTTAGAGGGGAAATGTGTGTGGGCTGGGGATCGTTTATGGAGCATTTAACTAGGATTGGGGATGGAAGAGAGCCGAAGGTAGAACATCAGTCAGGCCTAAGCATTTGGGAATATTTCCCAATCATACATTGGACAGGATCTGTGTTGTTCAGACAGGGTGGAAAAGAGTGATGGCAGCTCACATATTGTAGGAGGGAAGGGAACCAGCATTTACAGAACATATGCCAGGAACTAACCCCCTTTACTTCCACATATTGTTTTTCCTAGTGTGATGAAACAAATTCCTAAAAGTCATTTTTTCATACATTCTATTTTATATGAAGAAATGGGTGCTCAGTAACCTTAAGACTTACATATTCTTTCAAAGCTTCAAAGTGCTGGAACTTCCAAATCTAGGCCTGGTTGAACCCAAGATCAAGAATTTCCCATTGGGGATAATTTTTAAAATGTTGTCATTATAATATTAAGCTGTGGATAAAGGAGGCAAATCATTACATCTGAAACTTATGCAGATATGTTTTCTCTAAGTGGCTATTAATTCTGGCCCTGTGTTTTCTAGAAGGGACGTCAAGGAGGGAAATGAGAAATGAAAATATTTTAAAGAATTAAGGAAGCATATAAACTCCAAGACAAGGTGTTTAAAGCTGGTCCGGTATTATCATCATCATACTTTGTGCATCTAGCTCTTCTAAAAAAACAAACTGACAAAATTACATATAATATATATATAATATATATAATTCTATATATAATATATAGAATTATATA